>NC_025704.1:18321951-18332906 GCF_000633955.1 Camelina sativa
CCCCCCCCCCCCCGGAGACCCAGCTTGTCCTCAAGCTGAAATTCTGGAAACAAGCGGATAAACTCCTTTGACAACATCCACGAGTCTTCCTCCTGCGGACGATCATACCAATGCACCAAGAATTCCTTCTGACCAGAAGCAGTGAAACGAACCTGTATAATCTTCTCCGGAAACAAGAAAGCATCCTCCACCAACTCCGGAGGATCCGTGTGCTGCACCAAGTGAGGATCTCCAACCACTGCCTTAAGTTGAGAAACATGAAAGACATCATGAATCTTTGCCGATTCTGGAAGCTGTAAGCGATACACAACAGAACCAATGCGCTCCAAAATCTGAAAAGGTCCAAAAAACTTGGCGGATAACTTGTGACACGACCTCCGAACCACCATAAGCTGCCTGTAAGGCTGAAGTTTAAGATAAACCCAATCTCCCACTGCATACACCACATCACGCCTATGCTTATCAGCCTGCTTCTTCATTATCTCATGTGCTCGCTGCAAATTCGCCTTAATTGTATCAGACAACATAGAATCCCTTTCCTTGAGTTGTGTCTCGAGATCAAAATTTGTTGTTGACCCCGTTTCAAAACGCAGCAACGCAGGTGGATCCCGACCATAAACGAGCTTAAAAGGAGTGGACTTAATAGCTGAATGATAAGCTGTATTGTATGAATACTCTGCCCACATAAAGTACTTAAACCACGTCTTTGGATGGCCTGAGGCAAAACAGCGTAGATATGTCTCCAAGCAGCAGTTCAAGACCTCTGTTTGAACGTCAGTTTGGGGATGATATGATGTACTAAACTTCAATTTAGTGCCTGCGAACCGAAACAACTCTCTCCACAAAGCTCCCATAAAAATCTTGTCACGGTCTGAAACTATAGTTTTGGGAAAACCAAGAAGACAAACCACCTCCGAGACAAATTTCATAGCAACATCACAGCCTTTAAACGGATGACGAAGCCCCAAAAAATGAGCTGCCTTGCTCAACCTGTCTACCACTACCAAAATCACATTGGCTCCTCCGGAAGTTGGTAGTCCTTCAATAAAATCCAAAGATACATCCTCCCAAATAGCGACAAGTATCGGAAGAGGTTGCAACAATCCTGCAGGTGCTAGCGTAGAATACTTATATGTTTGACACACTGCACATTCTGTAACATGACGTTGCACATCCTTGTACATACCTTCCCAATGAAAAACCGATTGAATTGGCTTCATAGTTTTAAGAATACCCGCATGACCACCCAGCTTGCTATCATGAAACTCGCCCATAATCAAAGGAATAAACATTGAAGATTTTGGAAGCACTAACCGTTGTTTGTACCATAGTCTCCCATTCACCACATGATAATGACCAAGTGACTCTGGAGTTAACTGCAGCTGAGACAACAACTGTTGGATCCCTTGATCAGCATCGATCTCCTTTTAAATATCCTGCATTTGTAGCACCTCTGGAACTGTAATAGCCAGCAATAAAGCAGAGACCGGATGAGGAATGCGTGAAAGAACATCTGCTGCTTTATTTTCCACACCAGGTTTGTAAATGATATCCATATCAAAACCCAAAAGCTTAGTTAACCAACGTTGATATTCCATATTAACTTCCTTCTGTTCCAACAAAAACTTCAAGCTACGCTGGTCTGTATGTACCTTAAATATTCTTCCCAGCAAATAATGCTTCCATTTCAGAACTGCCATCACTATAGCCATCAACTCGCGTTCATAGGCTGGCCTCAGTTGCTCTCGATCAGTGAGGCCATGGCTAAAGTAAGCCAGGGGGCGCTTATCCTGGATCAACACCGCTCCTACACCAGTGCCCGAGGCATCTGTTTCCAGAACAAAAACTTTGTCAAAGTCTGGTAAACCAAGTACAAGAGTCAAAATCATCGCTTGCTTAAGATTGTCGAATGCTGTCTGAGCTTCATCAGACCACCCAAACTGATCCTTTTTTAAGGTCTTGCAATCATACCATAATCCTTCACAAACTTTCAATAGTACCCAGTCAATCCCAAAAAACCTCTTAACTGCTTAATACTGGTAGGATTTGGCCATTTAAGCATAACTTCTGTCTTAGCTGCATCAGTAGCTACTCCACTAGCTGAAATGATATGTCCTAGATATTCCACCTTATGTTGTCCAAATAGGCACTTTTTTTGATTAGCGAATAAGCGATTCTCTTTAAGTAACTGCAAAACCAAACTCAAATGTGTTGCATGGGTTTCCAAGCTCGGACTATAGATGAGGATGTCATCGAAGAAGACAACCACAAACTTTCGTAGATATGGCTTAAAGACCTTATTCATTAATGATTGAAAGGTTGCAGGTGCATTAGTGAGGCCAAAGGGCATTACCAAGAACTCGTAATGGCCCTCCAACGTTCTGAATGTTGTCTTCTTAATATCATCTTCACACATACGAATCTGATGATATCCTGATCTTAAATCGATTTTTTAAAAGCTAACAGCTCCATATAACTCATCCAACAATTGATCAATGACAGGAATCGGAAATTTGTCCGGTATAGTAGCTCGGTTCAAAGCTCTGTAATCCACACAGAACCTCCAAGAGGAATCCTTCTTTTTTACTAGAAAGACAGGACTTGAAAACGAGCTGTTACTCGGACGTATAATCCCAGCTGTCAACATCTCATCCACCATCTTCTCCATAACTTCTTTAGTAGAATGCGGGTACTGATATGGTTGAACTGTGATAGCTTGAACTCCAGGACGTAAGGTAATAGTATGTTCTTGACCACGGATTGGAGGTAAACCAACCGGAAGGTCAAACACTGCCGCAAACTTGTCTAAGACCGCTGTTAACAAAGGCACCACTTGTTTGTTTGAAATAGTAACTGGTGGTACCATGAGTCCAAAAGCGTGTTTGTCTGTTAAAGTTTTTCGAATTGGAGCAGCAAGAGTCTTGATAGAGAACGCTGGAGCGTGTAGTGACGGATCTCCTTTCAACGTCACACGTTTACCGTGATAAGTGAATTGCCACTCCTGTTGCTTCCAGTCTACTTGACATGTTCCCAAAGTCTCTAGCCATTGAATACCCAAAATAACATCCACAGCTCCAAGGTCTAACACCATAAAGTCAGTGACAAATTCCTCACCAGCAACTTGGAAAGAGACACGCTTACAAACTCCAAAGCCATGAACCGATGCTCCATTCCCCAAGATTACTTCTGAAGCATTAGTCTTAGATACTTTTAACTTCAAGCGGGACGCTACTACAGGTGTGATGAAATTATGAGATGCCCCTGAATCTAACAATATCACTACCGTGCTCTTACCAATCCTTCCTGTCAACTTTGTTGTCCTTGGAGAATGCAACCCGAGAAAAGAGTTAAGAGATAAACATCTCACTTATGGAGTCTGAACTATCTCCTCTATAACATCAAGCTGCATCTCCTCAACCATCACTTCAAATTCCAACCCATCCACAACAGTTAATATTTGTAATTCTTTCAAGGGACAGACGTGACCACGAGAGTACTTCCCTTTACACTTGAAACATATGCCCTTACTACGCATGACATCCAACTCCTCCGATGTATGCCTCTGTCGTGGTTGACCTCCCTGTTTCACAATTGCACCAGGTTGTACAGCTTAACCCGCTCCACCAGCTAAAATCAATGGTTTAGTCGTTGTATAAGGAATTGGAGGTTTGGAAACAAATTGCTTAACTGGTACCACTGGCCTGTTCTCCTTCTCACTAATTAATTGGCAAAAAGAGCTTGATTCCATTCTCAACACTGCTGCCTTCTGATACTCAATACCTTGAGGCTCCTTCATCTTAAGCACTTCCTTCATCTCCTGCTTCAAACCATTGTAAAATATTTTCTCCAAATGAGAATCATCTAAACCAGGAACCTGAGCAGATAAATCTTCAAATTCAGTGACATAAGCTGCTACTGTCCCTGTTTGTTTAATCGCAAACAAACGATTACCAGGATCTGCCTCAATCGACTCTCCAAACCGTAGAAACAGCCTCTGCTTAAACTCATTCCACGAGGGAAATTCTCTGCGATTCATCTCCTAGTTAAACTCATTCCACGAGGGAAATTCTCTGCTTAAGGCTACCATATCCAACTTATCGTACTCAGAGTAACGACCTACACGAAAAAATCTTTCCACCTTCGACAACCACTCATACACTTGAGATCCATCAAAAACTGGCATATCAATCTTCCTCAATAAGCTAGATCTATTCTCCAGTGGTAGATTCCGATCATCAGAAACACGTTGATAAGAATCGGTATTATACCGTACCTGTGACGGTGGAGATGAACATTCAGGCTGCTCCGGTCGATTTCCCAGCTGAATCTCCACTCGCGATAAGGCACTCAGCACCGATTGAAGCGTCGCATCCAACGATTGCAGCTTATCTTCATGTTCCGCCTTCGATTGAACCAGTCAGTAGTATCCGCCGCGTAAAAAATGCATAAGGTTCTCCGTCGGATTGTCCTGGTGGTTCAACAGCGCACTCAACTCTGGTTCTTGCATCTCACTCATCGCGATTAAGCTCCGATCTTAGTTTCACGCACCAATGATAGATTATAGAACAGTCGCGAATGTAAAGCAACACTATATTCAATTAGAATTAGATCCCAGAGTTACAGAGATTGTAATCGGGAATCTCAAGAAGAAATACGAAACTGTTTGGGTTGTTAAACTGAACAAGCTACGATCAACATTGATCGATACCTGAGCACATCACTTAGGAGCTCAAGAACATCTCTTGAAGCTAACAAATTCAGAATTAACATAAAAGAGAAAAGAGTCCCAACGAATCTATTTATTCTTCTTTCTTCAAAATGGCAAACCTTCTTCTTCAAACTGAGTCTTCATTTCCACTTGCAACCTGCTGACGTGGCAACTCAGAGCTCTCCTCCCCAATATTTGAATTCACCAACGGCTTGCTCCTATAATAAGTCTGATGAACCGTATCAGGTTGGTCGCTGCGGCTGCGAATTAGGAAGTCTCTTGCTTGGTGCTGGGATCAGCGATGGAATCAAGCTTCTATCACAAGCAAAAAAAGACAAAAGCTCCAAATTAGATCGCTTAAACTAGCTGGAAACACTTGTAAAAAAGTATATATATTTTTGTTACCTAGTTTCTGAGAGTTTAGCAGTTCTTGGCTGAATTTTATTTGGTTTGGGGTTTGATGAGTTTTGGACATTCGAAACTCTGGGAACATTCACTTGAACGCTCAATCGCCACAGCAAATCGGAATCTGAGCAATCGCTTGCTGTGGCTTCATCAGATTCGTTATCCGTAATACTCTGCACTTCGAAATCTTGTTTCCCACCATTTCTGTCGTTTGAAAGATCAAGATTAAGAAGATGAAGAGTTACATACAGTAAAGTATAAAATGTAATGTGAGTTACTTACAGGGAATGTTGTTGAGGGACCATTGACTGGTAAAACTGCTCAGCAAAATTCGGATTATGATCTTGAATTTGTTCTTCGTGCTTATCGATCCACTCCCCTGACTTAGATTCTCTATCTTCGAGTAATTGCCTTGGCCAAGCCGGAGAAGAAGATTTCATAAGCTCATGGATATCTAAGATGTGCCTTCTTGCAGATGCAGTAGAATCGCTAAAAGCCTGCATATGTTTCAAAGGGTATATATATTACATTTATACACAAATGACATAAATTTATCAATTCTAGTTAAGTTTAAATCAGCAGCATTGGTAGCTCATGAAAGAAGGCAGAGCATTACCTCTGATCCACTTAGATCCATGATCTGGGGCTTACTGTTGCTTGATGTGTTTCCCATAATAGGTAATTTGGGTCGAATAGTAGGAGTTTCAAGTGATATCCTTCTCGATATTCTCTCACGGTTGATTGGTATAGAGGTTGGTTGTACATCATTACCATTTCCTTTCCTCACTAGAGCCATCTTAAGATTAGCAAGCTAAGAACCCCCAAGAACAGTAGCAGATTAGTGATATGATATACACTTATGGTGAGAATGAACGAAAACAGCAAATGAGTATGTAGAACAACCACATTCTAGTCATAGTGTATGGTTTACGAACTTGTTCTTTAAGCTCCTTAACCTCTGAGTTATCTTTGTTCACACGAGCAGCGCCTAGCTCAACACTTCCCACTTGTTCAGCAAACTTCAGAGTACTAATAGTTTCTCCGAGAGTGTCAGCTTCTGGACTTATGTGGACAAGCATAAGCGTCTTGGCTAATCCTCCTGATATTGTAGAAAATTTGTTGTATAAGATTCAAGTCCATGTATATATATAGATACAAATGCAACAAGTTACGATGGTTTTGAGAATTTCACCGAGGGAGTCCTGCAGAAGCTGAGTGAGTTTATTGTTTCTGTAAGGCACATGAGAAGTCTTCTGGGAAAGCGAGGAGATGACATCTCCAAGAGCCGAGAGGGACTTGTTGATGTGCTGAGCCTCCTTTAGTCTGTCACCAGTCACTTCAGATTTGTCTACTCTCTCACTTCCTGCAAGATCAACCAGATGCACAGAACCATGGAGGATAGTGCCAGATGTGAGGTCTCTGCCTTGAACATGAACAGTTACACAACTGCAAAAGAAAAGAAGAATTGGAGTTAGAACGAGTTATGCAAGAGAGTGAATTTGTAGGCTTTTCTTGATAGTGAAGTTACCTCATCCTTAACTTTTCTTGAGAGTTATTCAACTTTGTTTTTTTTTTTTTTTTTTAATTGTTTATTATTATATGTGATTATGAGATTAACTCTGTTAGCAAAATGTCTCTTCTTGTGGCCGATTTAGGGGTTGTAAGACTCAAAAATAAATTAATCATATAATTAATATTAAACTAATCAAAGCAACTCACTAACTACTTAAACCAAAATCATCATTCCACTAGAGAAACCTTTGAAGATTTCTCAATCATTAAAATAATTATTTTTCAAACTATTGTTTATTAATGTACAAACTAGATTTTAACCCGCGGTACACCGCGGGCCTATATTTTATTTTATAATTAAATTAAATTAAAATTGATGTTGTCTGTTGTTTATTTTTATGACATTATTTTTTTAAGAATTAGAATTCAGTTACATGTAACTTTTTTTTGTCAACAGAAATCATTGTCCCGCGGTGTACCGGGGGTAAATCTGTATCTTGAATATGAATTTTGTTAATATATAATGTGTGTAAACTCTGGTCAATTATACAAATTTGAGGGCAGAATGTAATAAAATTGAATGAAGATAAAAACACAAAATTTAAACTTAGTATAATCAAAGGATACACTAACACTTATGAAATAAAGTGAAACATATTTTTTTAGCTAACATCATTTTACTCTTGTGTTCATTTTCTTACATTTTTTTTTGGTGTTGTACAGTTATGTAAACTCAAAAGGTTTAAATTTAGTGTATCTATAAAGTAATTAAAAAGGCAAGTGTGGTAGCCCATTAGTATATCGAAAGGATAATTATTTTGGACGTGTAAACATTTATAATTATACGAAAGGATAGTTATTTTGAGGCCTATTAGTATATCGTAAGGCCCATTAAAATGTTTACTTAAATTTCTAATGAACAATATAACAAAATAGGGATAGGATTAAAAGAAAAAAAAAAACTGAAGAGGTTATCGGCTGTTGTTCATCATTTTTTTATACCCGGATATCTCATGCCGATGAAGATTTGTGATGAAATATGAAGGTATGTCGGATTTCAATTAGTTAATTTTCTCCTTTGATCCTTTGTCTTCAATGATTACAGACAGATCTAGGTTTCCCAATTTTTTTTTTCACTTCCGCTTCCGTCTATTTGATTATGTTTATGGATGAATTCATATATGAGTTTGGGCTAATTTTAGCTGAATCGAGATTCCCAATTACTACAAAACAAATCTGATATTGTGATTCGTAGTATTTGTCTGATTAATTTTTACCATATGTGACTCATCTCCTTAATTGACTATATTTTTTTTTTGTTTTTTAAATATCGGAGACGATCTCGCTGGTCATGTATGGAAACTATGAATTCAAGGGTGTACTACGGTTGATTATTGTCGACAAAAGATAAGAGACTAACCTTACTGTTCCTTTTTGCTCGACGGTTTTATCTTCCACAAAACTGACGCAGTCCAACCGTTTCTCTTGCAGTTTACTTTGTGTTGTTTTCATCTTCACGGGTTAATCATTTACAGCAATATATGATTAATGAACAGATCTGAGGATCATTAAAAGAGATAAGGTATTTCGATGTTATTTTCAGAATTCTCCAACTGTGATATTTTATTTTAAGTTATAGGTAATTTTGGTTTAACACCTTTTATATATTCAGGTAGCTGTTCTATGATTTAAATAGTGAATGTGTCAAGAGAAAATCAAGGATAAAAGATAAGTGACTAAGCCCAGATTTTATATATTTGTACTCAATTTATATTTCTCATTGACATCTTTGTTAGAATTGACTTCAGGTAGATTTCTTTTGCAGATTTTTGTTAATGGTACTTAACATTATTAGCAGAAGCATGAATTAAAAGATATGACTAAAACGCATCTCTCTTAATTGAGAACATTATAGAGAAAAGATAAGTCCCAAATTTCCAGTTCACTCTCTTACTATTCCATTCAATTTTTTGACTAATAACTTAAATGTAAAAGTAACTAATGGTAGATTCCTCTTGCAGGTTTTTATTCCATACTGAAATGCGTGTAACAAACCCTTAGCACGAATTGGGTACAATATTTGTCTGTTCTTCAAACCATCTTGTAAGTTATTACTGTCTTTCTATCTATTGCGAAACTTTAATAGGTGTTAGTCTGTTTTAATATTCCGTCTAAATTAGTTAGTAAGTTGGACACTGATAAACCCATTAAAACCATATCATAGACGGATTATAGTCATTTGGAAATTAAAAACAATATAAGTAAATAAAACTTTTAAAATCTAGAGTAAAATCCTTGTTTGTTTGGTAGACTTTTAATATCTATTAACTGAGAACAATCAGACAATTTCCTTCTTTTTCTCCACTTGCAAATAAGTTATGTAGACTGTCATAGATGAAACATGTCATGATTAGAAAATTTCTGTTTGAAATATAGAATGAATGAATTACAACAAAGTAAAGTAAACATACCTGACTTCAAGTAAACGTTTCTAGTAGTGAACTTCATTTTTAATCCAAATTCTGAAACACCTCTTTGAAAACCACATTAGTAGTTTGTCTTTCGATCTTTCCTTCCTTGTTAACGATCAAAATTTTCAACCCTTTCTTAGAAGTAACCCTAGATAAAGCAACATAGAGCTGACCATGAGAGAACACCAGTTTTGGCAAATAAAGTCCCACCTTCTCTAGTGATTGGCCTTGACTTTTGTTTATAGTCATCGCAAATGCAACGGAGATTGGAAACTGTCTTCTACGCATTTTGAAATGCAACTTTGTATCCGAAGGTGTTAGATCAATCTTAGGAATCAATACAATATCACCTGCTCTATCTCCTGTGATTACTTTTGCTTCCAAAACATGATTTGCCATCTGTGTAATTTGAAGCCTGGTTCCATTACATAGCCCACCTTTAGGATCAATATTACGAAGCAGCATAACCGGAGCACCAATCTTCAAACGTAAATCATGTTTTGGCAAGCCCGATATCTTGATACTGTTTAAAAAATCTGGTGTAATCGCAGGATTCGACAAAGAATCTGAATCAGTAGGGTCAATGCTATCAGCACTTAAATAAATCCTCTCTTCACCTGTCCGTCATTGAAAAAAATTCCAAGTCGTTACAACTTAATCATTTGACACAAAAATTGACATCATTAAGACCTAAACATATAAAAATATATGAATATAACTCGTTTAAAAGAATACTTACTGTCCAACTTCTCGAGGAGATACTGATTGATAGTGTTGACATCCTCGTTGGTTGGGGCTAAAATGGCTCTGCTTTGAAAAAATTTAGGATCATTCACATCTCCTAACAATGCTAGATTCCCATAAATTTCCAGACTAATTGCTTTTATTGGATTATCTGCTTCAGTTATCAGAGCCATTTTTAGGATCATTCACATCTCCCATAAATCTCCTAAAAAATTTAGGATCATTCACATCTCCTATCACCGTCGTTAGGCTCTGAAATCCTACCATCACCAACAGCTAATAGCCAGTCAGAAAATTCTTCAATATCTTTAGCCTCATCAACATTCAAATTGTTGGTTAGCAAACACATATTCTTAGTTAACTTAAGCACTTTACAATGATCCCAGAGATAAGAGGCATTTAGAGCTGACATAACAATTTCTGCCCGACCCGCTCCATTGATTACAGGAAGCACTTGCCTAAAGTCACCTCCAAAAACAACAACCTTTCCTGTAAACACTTTGTTGTCTATGTTCCCCATAATATCAGCAAAGCTTCTATCCAAAGAGTCAAAACAATACTTGCTCATCATTGGTGTTTCATCCCAAATAATCAAAGATGCTTCTTTTATTAGGTTCGCAAGATCAGAATTAGGCTTTATACGACAAAGGGTATAATCGTTTACGTTGATAGGAATTGCAAACCGAGAATGCGCAGTCCGACCCCCTTCCAATAACAAAGAAGCAATGCCACTTGATGCCACATTAAGAACAATCATTCCTCTAGACCTAATAGCAGCTGATAGTGTCTTCCACATAAAAGTTTTACCAGTTCCTCCGAAGCCATATACAAAAAATACACCCCCTAAATTCTTTAAAACTGCATCAGTTATATCATTGTATATACCTCGCTGCTCTGCTGTCATCATCTCTATCCATTCATCATGTTTTTCTTTCAAATAACTACGGTTATACCTCCTCTCATCAACAATCAAGCGGTTCGAGTTATCAATACCTTCTCTAGTTGGCTTTGGGAAATTGTCTATTTCCATAAGGGATCCTCCATTAAAAAGCATAACTTTCTCAATCTCTTGTAGAGTATAGTTCTTGATATCAGATTCCGACAAATTAAGATCT
>NC_025704.1:18335411-18335821 GCF_000633955.1 Camelina sativa
TGGCTTCAAACTTCCTATTCTATGATAGTTTCCTCCTTGCAAACGAAACATATTTGGTCCATGCCCTTTAGGAATAGATCGATCTATCTTACCACCAAGAGAAGTCATAGCAAAAATCATATTATAAAGTCTGAGGTTTTGGCGAAAATTCTTGCTTAGGCCGTCATTACCATGAAGTAGTCTATAAGAATATCAGGAGATTCTTTTAGAAATGGTAGTTTAACTGTCCCTTGACCACAACAAAGACTAAACACCGGGTTTTTTTGTTTTCTCCTCTTGTTTAGACGTTCTTCATACCACATCGATGCGCCACAATACTTACACTTAAGTGTTGGATCACCATGATCAAGATAACCTAAAAAGTTGAAATAGTCTATTTTAGTTTTACAATTAAAGCACAAATACAGATT
>NC_025704.1:18335881-18405991 GCF_000633955.1 Camelina sativa
TTAGGATTTTGGTTTTGTTTTTAGGATTTATTATGGTGAAATCACGTATGGTGTTAAGTGTTTTCAGGAATAGGTTCCAAATGCAGAAGATACGAATTTTTTTTTTGTTCCAGGAGCTTTGGATCGATCGATCCTCCTTAAAGATCGACCAATCCCGTTGGTTTGCTGTGGGTATCTCCAAGTTCAATAATGTTGCAGATCGGTCGATCCCACCCTGAGATTGGTCGATTCCGTCACCACCCTTGCCAACACCACTCCAACACTAGATGCGAGATCACCGGTTTTTGCTTCTTTTCCTTTCTTTTTCTTTTTCACTTTTCTTATTTTCTTTCTCGGATTCATTTTTTTTCTTGGCTTTGCTTTCACACCGGGACGGTGTGAAGTAAGTCCGGGGGAGGGATGTCTCCAAGTTACTGATGTCGTTTTCTTTGGTTGTTTACTTTGAATTTTTCTTTTATTTGAGTCATTTTTTTTATTTTATTGAGTCAAAAATTGGGAAACTATGATCATTTCCAGGAATCTTTTGCTTTGAACTAACACTCTTATGATTGCTTTTGTACCTCTAATTTGGAATGAAGCTTGGAATGAACATGAGCAGTCTCAACACGCCCCAAAAGACACTCGCCAAGGAGAACACTAAGTTGAACCAGAAGTTGTCTCTAGCTTTGACAAGACTTAACCGGATTTAATTTCTTACCTTGGGGCTTGGTATACATCGGACAAGACTCCTCCCTTCAAGCCTTACAAGACGTGCATCTCCTCACAAAGTATGCTTCCCCT
This sequence comes from Camelina sativa, assembly GCF_000633955.1. Lineage (NCBI taxonomy): Eukaryota > Viridiplantae > Streptophyta > Magnoliopsida > Brassicales > Brassicaceae > Camelina > Camelina sativa. Next base: position 18,336,662 of record NC_025704.1, read on the forward strand.
CTCTCTTCCCTTCAGTACTCAATAAAAAAAAAGAGAAAAGAAAAATATAAGAAGAAGAGGATATAGGTAATAAAAGAAGTGAACCGAGGGTTGTGCGTAAACCCGTGCATCTTTCGGAACTCATGGAAACCTGTCCACAAGAAAAGAGCAAAGGATTGATAAAAAAAATAAAATGATACCCTAGAAAATTAGGGAGAAATCAATCCTTTGGAAGTGAGAAAAGAGAGAGGAAAGGGAGCATAAGAGGAGGTCTTGGGTGATAAGAGGTTGAAGGAGTCAACAGTTCAATGATCGATACTCCCATGGTAAGACCGCACCTTTTTACTAATCTGATGTAGAGAGACAACGATGGGGAGACTGAATGTTCTCTAAGGCTGTGGAGTTCAGAGTAGGGAGTGTTGATCCTAATCATGGGCAGAGTACAAAAAGTAGTTCTCAGTTTGATGTGATGAAGAGTGCAAAGAAGAAGTTCCCAAGAATATGTGAGTTTCCACTTTCAAACCTTTTCTTTGTTCTTGAGTTTTTGTCTGTTCTTGCTTGAGGACAAGCAAAGATTCAAGTCCGGGGGAATTGATGTGTCTGCATTTTATAGGGTTTTAACCATAGTTTTTAGGATTGTTTTGAGTCTTTTCCTAGGTCCAAGTGTGCTTTTAGAGTCCTTTTAGTCTTTTGTGAGTCTTTACAGGTCCTAGGTGACTTTGGAAGGAATCTGAGCGTTTTGGGGATGAAAACATGCATCTGGAGCCAATTGGTTGAAGACTGATCGAGCTAGAAGGCAGATGGAATGAGAGCAGAAATACGTTCCGGATCGACTGATCCTTTCGAGATCGACCATTCCCGTCCCCGACGCAAGTTTTCCTTTTTTGTTTTAAACCGACTTTTAGGGTTTTATTTTGATATTTAAGTTAGAGGCACGGCCTCCAGAGACATAAGCTTTATTTTCTGAGACTATTTTGTATTGAGAGCAAAAGGGAGAAGATCTCTAATCCTTCTTGACACTTTGGAGAAGATTTCTAAACCCTATTTTCTATTCTTTTGCAATTCAATTATGTTTTCTTCATTATTGATTTGCTGTTTCTGCTTCTCCATGTCTGAGTAGTTTCACTGTTGGGTTTAGGGTTTCAGAAGGGTTTCTATGATTTATTGATGCTAGATTTGTTAGATTAGGGATTGATCTTATTGTTCTTCATCTATAGTTGTTCTTAATGCTTAAGCTAGATTGATCACCTAGATTAAGATCTTAGGTTTAATTCATCGGGGCACCAAAAGTGTTGTTGAGTTGCTTGAAAAGAACATAGGTGAGCAAGGTGATCCTTAGCCAACGACAGTTGAAGTTAAGGCACCTTGTGAACAGATCAAACTTGAACTTGTTATTGCTTGCTTGGTTTGCTAGATCCAAACGACGGTTTAGGGTTTAGTGAATTCATTGCATAGATAGTTAATGCTGCGAAAGTAGGTTAGCTTTACAACTGTGATTTGAGTTCTAGAACGGTGTCTAATGCTATCCCAATTTATCATCTAATTTCGTGGTCATGTCCCCTAACTGATTCCCTGCGCCCAATGTTTCCTTTTTGATTCAAAACAACTTGTTTACTTTTCCGTTTTTAGATAGTTACTTGATTTCACAAACTTTTCCATTGTCTTAGCTATACTTGATCTTGATAATTTCTTAGTGCAATTGTTTGGTCTCTGTGGATTCGATCCTGAAGTGTTACAACGATACCACTAGATCGTGGTGGAGTACACATTAGGTTTTAATTGACCTGTTGATCACTCCCTTGCATGTTTTCCATCTTTTCCAACCGCATTTATTCTGTTTAGAGTGAGATAAGCCATAAACATAGAATCTTGATTTGCCACTCGTTCCAAAACTGTGTCAATTTCATCGTCTTCCTCAAAATAAGCAGGTTGATTTCCCTCGTCAGGAAAGGATAACCTTTGTACTGGTGTTGTTCTATACTAGATTGGGAACTTGAAAATCCTCCAAATAGCCTCTGAAGCTGAGACATACCTAAAGGTTTTCCAAAATCAAATACCATGGTTAGAATAAAGTTTTGAAATGAGAATTGCATTACACGGGTTTTAAAATTAGAAGACTAACCTGCAGTCAAACCAATCCTTGATTTCATTTTTTGGTTTCTCAGTTTCAGTAGATTCTTCTCCTGGTTTGGTAGTGGTCATAGTAGGAGTTTGTGCCGGATTAAGAGGATCAACAACCATAACAACACGGTCCAGACCTTTGTTCATATATTTGAATAAGTATTTAATAGAACCGGTTTGATTGCACCATTCCACGTTGATGTGAGCTCTATAGCGAACTGATAACTTGGAATTATAAGGGACAACATACCTATTATCACACTTAATACCACCCTTCTCAATAAACAGTTCAGTACGACGCCTCCTGTAGATAGGATAACCATCTTCTCCAACCCTCGTGATGTCTTCATGCTTTTTTGGGTATAGCTTAGAACACTTTCCAGCCACCATACATGGCGAACTCCTATTAGCTGCACCACATAGACCGTGAATCATACAATCTTTAATCACCTCATAAAGCTCGGGATCTTTTTCTTTAACTGGAATCTCTGCACATATCATTTTGTCTATATCATCAGCTGTTGGTAGTTTACTTTTCTGGTCCATGAATAAGAGGATATGTGCGTGTGGAAGCCCTCTTTTCTGAAACTCCACAGTATACATAGCTGCAAATGTACAATCGTCCACTATTTAATATAATCATCAATATTATCAAACTACCAAAATAAATGAAAGGATGATAAATATAGTACCTGCAACTGTCTTGCCAAGCAAATGCTTTTCTGTTAAATCATGCATTAGAGAATCCAACTTTATTTTGAAAATCCTTGCAACGATGTCAGGTCTATCATCAGAAGTCAACCCCCGTTCTGTTACATATCTTGTTATCTCTGGCCATTTAGGATTGCACGTAAATGTAATAAATAGATCAGGGAATCCATAATGTTTACATATGGCCATAGCATCATAATAACTTTGAACCATATACCGAGGTCCACCAGTGAAGGAAGTTGGAATATTAATTTGATTCCCTTGTTGACTCATAGTGGTGTTTCCTGATTGAGCAGCTTCTTTTATGTTGTTGTAGTTCTCACATCGCTTCTTTGACTGATTGAACTTTATATAATTCAACCTATTTGTTTCAATGGTTGTGTAAGCATCACACAAAAATTGTTGGAATAGCCTCTTTGACTGTAGAAGCGTATGACACTCGTTATCCCTTTCTTGAATCCGGAATGCGAACCACTGTCTCATACTAATACACTTCTTTTTCTTCTTGGTGTTGTTTGCTCCTTTAAAACATTTTTCGATGCCAGGTCTAAAACTATCTTCACCATAACAAAGAATTAGCGGATATTGTAGTGCCAAATATGAGATATGAACTTCACTTATCCTCTTTAGGTGACCAGTAGATTTTTCCTCTATAACTATATCACGTGAAGGCATTTCTCTTTTAAAATCACCGGGTATTAGTGCAGCAACCTCTGATGCTGTAGGCATACCGTAAGTTCTTCCATCAACTCCAACACGGTCAGCAACAATTCTCATATGAAAAGGTTGTTCTTGGTCTGTTTGAAACCTATCTTTTGCTGTCCTGAAGTTCTTCACATACGGATTAACGTCATTCAGCATTTTCATTAATGCTTCGATGATTTCCTTCTTCAGTTTCGGTTTTCAATTTCCAGTTTCTGAGTTTTTACACTTACTGAGCACGAGAAAAAGAAACAAATATTAATCTTTGTTGTGATACAGCAAATCTATATCAGGAAATAGGAAAAAGTTGCAATTGAGATGTAATTATTAAAAAACTTACTCAATAACAGTCGCTCGGTTCTCTACTTCATTTTCTGTGTCCACTATATATAGTTGTGAATACTTTGCAAAATCACCCTCATCTGGCTTCAAACTTCCTATTCTATGATAGTTTCCTCCTTGCAAACGAAACATATTTGGTCCATGCCCTTTAGGAATAGATCGATCTATCTTACCACCAAGAGAAGTCATAGCAAAAATCATATTATAAAGTCTGAGGTTTTGGCGAAAATTCTTGCTTAGGCCGTCATTACCATGAAGTAGTCTATAAGAATATCAGGAGATTCTTTTAGAAATGGTAGTTTAACTGTCCCTTGACCACAACAAAGACTAAACACCGGGTTTTTTTGTTTTCTCCTCTTGTTTAGACGTTCTTCATACCACATCAATGCGCCACAATACTTACACTTAAGTGTTGGATCACCATGATCAAGATAACCTAAAAATTTGAAATAGTCTATTTTAGTTTTACAATTAAAGCACAAATACAGATTTATAACATTTAGTGGTAGAATGTTAACCTGGTTTGATTTGTTTTGAGGTAGAAGTCTCAGTTGTTTTTTTTTTAACACGTGATGATGTTTTGCTAGTTGCGACTCCCATAGTAGCCTTTGTTTTTTCCCAAGTCTGGTGTTGATTTTCCTCAAGCATATATAGGAATTGATTGTCTTCTTCTGAAATCGGGGGCAAATTCAAATCTATATCTAATCCTCTTGGGTTTTCATGTGCAGTTTCTATCTCATCATCAGTGCTATAGTTGTAAGTTTGATCTACTTCATCATCGTCAGAGAAACAGTCAAGGTATTCTCCTTCCAATGGTTCGTCATCATTGCTACTCTCATCATCGTTTTCTTCTTCTATATCACCACTTGGACCTAATAAATAAAGTTAGGGGAATGTTAATATTGATGGCACATAAATCGTAAGAACTTGCTGATAGTATGACATACCTTGGTAGCAATGAGAGGATGAAGCATTTGTGAATTGTGTTGCTAAATTTCTAGCGGGGAAGTCCTTCATAAATGGAACATAATTTGATGGTTGATGTTTGTTTATAGACAAAGTAGTATCCGTATATTGATGAACTGGAGGTTTTATTGCAGAAAATAGATTAGTATTATAATCGTTATATATGTTTAACTAATTAGTATGAAGCTAGAAACATATACTAATGAAGGACTCACGTTTTGATGCAGAGAATCCAGGGTGACATCTTTGTCCATAAGTGGAGGGCATATTAGTGATGTTTTTGAGTACAGTACTCCCAAATGATGTGTTTTCTCCATAGGTGTTATGAGTAAGTGAAGTGAGGGTTGACTTCGGAGTGTCACCTGAGATCCGCCATAGTACATTGTAAGTGTGTTTTTGTATAGTTCGTGAAAGCATACTACTCATACAATATGTAGTTGTGAAAATACATGAACCATTCCTTCATTTTTTACCTGTAGGTGTGAGAAACGGATTAAATGAATGGGATGAGAGTTTACTTTTAGTCAAGTCCTTCGATCCTGTATTAGTAATGTAAGTATGATGTTTTAGAATGAAGATTCTAATATAATTTGGCCTTTAACAAACAATCCAGACAAAAATGTAGATTAAACTAACCATTTCTTGCTGTTGTATGACTGTTTGATGGGGATATGTAGTTTGTATCATGCATCCCTTGAAAATTGGTAAGATCTCTGAAGACTGTTGAAAGTTTCATTTACAGGTACACAGATATTCTCAATTGATCGCGGTAGTGGGGAGCTATTTATTGGTACCGGAGAAAAATCTGCTGATCTACGACTTCTTTTGGTTGCGGACATTGAATTTTCCAAGTTTTCATCAGGTAAATCCAGTTTTTTCTTCATTTTTGTTGCGTGAAATTGCTTACACGCATCAATATAATCGTGTTTGTTGGAGATTTGCGGGTTTAAATAATCTATATTCAACACACACTTCTTTATAGATATATATGTATAGCTATATATACATAATTAGTAGGGGAGATAAAGAATCCAATATTTAAACCTTACAGTTTCCATCGTATATCTTTATGGAAGGTGGTGTTTTTCAGCGTTTTGTTTATTTCCTTTACACTCAAAAGAATATTTAGTAGTTTAATAAATTTACTGAGATCAGGTTATAATAGGAAATAAATCTTATATTGTTACTCATTTTTTTATTTCCATCATAGTTAAAAGAATAGTAAATGCATTCTACAATTTATTAAGATTTTCAAGTATTAGTTGGTAGTTTTTAGGAAAATAAATATTGGAGTTAACATAAAATATATTGTGCGTGTTGAATGTCCTGACCTTTGCACTGATTATCATATTTGTTTTTTTTTTCTTTTTTTTAAGGCAACTAACATTAAGGATTGTGGATACCATATTCTACCAAGAAATGCTAATATCTTTGCTCCATTAAGGGTTCAAGGTAATTTCTAGTTTAATTATGTGTAAATTTTTATTATTTAAGGATATGCACGTTTAATCCGTAATTGAAAATAAGCATTTAAGGTACAATTTTAACCCGTAATTGAAAATACGCATAAAGAAGTATCGAATTAGCTATGGGTCAGGCTTCTCGTTTTCAATNTCAAATCTATATCTAATCCTCTTGGGTTTTCATGTGCAGTTTCTATCTCATCATCAGTGCTATAGTTGTAAGTTTGATCTACTTCATCATCGTCAGAGAAACAGTCAAGGTATTCTCCTTCCAATGGTTCGTCATCATTGCTACTCTCATCATCGTTTTCTTCTTCTATATCACCACTTGGACCTAATAAATAAAGTTAGGGGAATGTTAATATTGATGGCACATAAATCGTAAGAACTTGCTGATAGTATGACATACCTTGGTAGCAATGAGAGGATGAAGCATTTGTGAATTGTGTTGCTAAATTTCTAGCGGGGAAGTCCTTCATAAATGGAACATAATTTGATGGTTGATGTTTGTTTATAGACAAAGTAGTATCCGTATATTGATGAACTGGAGGTTTTATTGCAGAAAATAGATTAGTATTATAATCGTTATATATGTTTAACTAATTAGTATGAAGCTAGAAACATATACTAATGAAGGACTCACGTTTTGATGCAGAGAATCCAGGGTGACATCTTTGTCCATAAGTGGAGGGCATATTAGTGATGTTTTTGAGTACAGTACTCCCAAATGATGTGTTTTCTCCATAGGTGTTATGAGTAAGTGAAGTGAGGGTTGACTTCGGAGTGTCACCTGAGATCCGCCATAGTACATTGTAAGTGTGTTTTTGTATAGTTCGTGAAAGCATACTACTCATACAATATGTAGTTGTGAAAATACATGAACCATTCCTTCATTTTTTACCTGTAGGTGTGAGAAACGGATTAAATGAATGGGATGAGAGTTTACTTTTAGTCAAGTCCTTCGATCCTGTATTAGTAATGTAAGTATGATGTTTTAGAATGAAGATTCTAATATAATTTGGCCTTTAACAAACAATCCAGACAAAAATGTAGATTAAACTAACCATTTCTTGCTGTTGTATGACTGTTTGATGGGGATATGTAGTTTGTATCATGCATCCCTTGAAAATTGGTAAGATCTCTGAAGACTGTTGAAAGTTTCATTTACAGGTACACAGATATTCTCAATTGATCGCGGTAGTGGGGAGCTATTTATTGGTACCGGAGAAAAATCTGCTGATCTACGACTTCTTTTGGTTGCGGACATTGAATTTTCCAAGTTTTCATCAGGTAAATCCAGTTTTTTCTTCATTTTTGTTGCGTGAAATTGCTTACACGCATCAATATAATCGTGTTTGTTGGAGATTTGCGGGTTTAAATAATCTATATTCAACACACACTTCTTTATAGATATATATGTATAGCTATATATACATAATTAGTAGGGGAGATAAAGAATCCAATATTTAAACCTTACAGTTTCCATCGTATATCTTTATGGAAGGTGGTGTTTTTCAGCGTTTTGTTTATTTCCTTTACACTCAAAAGAATATTTAGTAGTTTAATAAATTTACTGAGATCAGGTTATAATAGGAAATAAATCTTATATTGTTACTCATTTTTTTATTTCCATCATAGTTAAAAGAATAGTAAATGCATTCTACAATTTATTAAGATTTTCAAGTATTAGTTGGTAGTTTTTAGGAAAATAAATATTGGAGTTAACATAAAATATATTGTGCGTGTTGAATGTCCTGACCTTTGCACTGATTATCATATTTGTTTTTTTTTTCTTTTTTTTAAGGCAACTAACATTAAGGATTGTGGATACCATATTCTACCAAGAAATGCTAATATCTTTGCTCCATTAAGGGTTCAAGGTAATTTCTAGTTTAATTATGTGTAAATTTTTATTATTTAAGGATATGCACGTTTAATCCGTAATTGAAAATAAGCATTTAAGGTACAATTTTAACCCGTAATTGAAAATACGCATAAAGAAGTATCGAATTAGCTATGGGTCAGGCTTCTCGTTTTCAATCTATATGTAGATTAGTTTTAAATGTCTGAATACGTTTAAAATTAAAAATTTATACACGTAAAATTTTTAATTATATATAATGTATATACTAAACAACCAAAAACAGTTAGTAAGACAAATTTTTTTTTCTTTACTATTGTTCGATATAAAACTTATTGAATACGCTTAAGACAGATATAAAAATAAAGGTGGAATATTATTGAATAATACTTAAATGAATGGCATATTAACCATTCCTTATTGAAAGGAAAGGAGAAAGTAACTCCAAACAAAAACTGAAATAGAAATAGCAGAAATTAAATAAAAATGCCAATCCACCTTAATAAAAAACACAACTTCCGAATCACTCTCGCTTCTCAACTTTGATCTTAACTCCCTTCATTTTCTTCATGGTAACATTCGCATCATCCACCTTCACACCGACACACTCCTTCCCCACATCCTCATCAGTACCATTGTCCACTCCCTTCATTTTCTTCAAATCCACATTCGCATCTTTCACCTTCACACCAACACACTCAGTCCCCACATCCTCATCAGTAACATTGTCTTCAAATCTTAGTGTAGCAGCAGTCACACCAAATCCTTCAGCAGAATTCTCCCCGGGTTTAACACAGACTTTCTTCGAAGAAGATGCTTGATCACTTCCCTCAACATTAGGAGCATAAACACGCTTTGATGATGGTGTATTAGACTCATTAGTTTCTTGACTATAAGTCAATGCAAGTGGAACCTGTAATAACCAAAATCAAGTAACACAAAATATATATTAAAGTAGATACAAAATTAAATCCATAATTATAGTAATAGAGATTTTCTAGATTAATACCTGGTCACCAGAGACAATGGAAGCAGTGTTGACAATGTCAGCTGAATTTTCAATGTTTTCTTCTGCAAGTAATCCATCCTTAGAGAGCAACTTTGTAACCCTGTAAGAATCTTTTCCTTCCCAAATGTTCTCTCTCTCCACACAGACTAAGAAGACAAATGTCTTGCCAACCAAGTTTTTGATTGGTTCTGGCAAAGCTTCAGGATCCGAAATCTGTTTTTTAGGTTTCAAAAAGTTAGTAAATGTTATATTTGTTAAGATGAATGAAAAATATAGAGCTTACTTCATCCAATGACCCCCCCCCCCAGAATCGAAGGTGCAGACTCTCCAATGATTTCAGTAGCAATGCTATCAAACAAAAGAAACTTAGTTTCTCCAGTATTGTCCATGACCTTCACATAAATCATGTATCTGAAACAAATATTTCAGCAGATTAATATTATGTAGTGATTGAGTAATGAAGAAAATCCATCTTTTCGATTGTAATTTACCTTGCAATGACGTTGGACACCACGGTCTTGCATGTGTCACACCAAACTTTGGCTTCTTGGCAATGCTATTGACACCATTGGCTGCGGCTGTATGAATATGGGTTACCTTTTTGTTGCAGTTCCGGCAACTAATGTAATACCACGCCCAGTCAGTGTCGATTGCATAGATGGTGCACATGACTCTTATTTTGCCAATCTTGCAATAATAAAATTTTGTCAAAAAAGTAACCAAACATTTTTCAGTAAGTTATATATCTGGTACTAATTAGAGTTACAAACCTCAACAGAATCCACAAGAAGGGCAATGGTTTTCCTTGGATATTGACTACTATCACCATCTTCCCTCGAGACAATCTGGAACCGCGGGACTCTCACGGAATGTGAGTGAGAGACCATCAGCTGGCAGCCTGGGCATAACGACATGTAAGTACTGTATGTTGGTTGTAATTTGTACAAATCATTATAATTGCAAAACATACTTTTGAGTGAAAGCATCAACTTCAGGCCAAGCTGGATTGATAAGAAGCTGTGAAGCCTCAAATGCATTAGAGACACTCTTTAACCCTGCAAACGATATAACCGCTAGTTAATAATATAATATTTAGCAATAACTACCATGTGATATTTTTCTTTTAACTAAATGTAGACAGTTTTTACATTTGTAGGATCTGATTTTGGCAAACCTAAGGACGCAGACGACAATGATACCATTAGCTACATTGCAGGCTTGGTAAATGCCGGTCAGCGTAGGAACCCCACAAGGTACACGACAATCTCTCATCACTAATAATAGGAGGTGTGAAGTAGTTAAGAGATTTGTTTTAGACATTTTAAAAATAAGTAGAAAGGAGACAAAAATCATGATATCACCTCTCATCTCTCAACTCGAATTCGAGTTTGGAAGTTGCCTTGTTGTTAACTTCAGGATGCTCCATCTCACCAATGTTCACAACTTGGCCAACCACATCTATAAGTTTTGTTCGCGGGTTAATACGAAATAGTCATTGCTAAAACGATATATATATTGACGCAGTATGTGTTGTATATATTACTTACCAATCAGCATGTTGGTCTTTACATCATCTCTGTTAATCTGCTCAAACTTAACCAAGCATAGAAAGTTGGAATCAGATTTAGGATCACTTCTTGTGACCATAGTCCCATTAACAAAACTCATCTTATAAAGATGATTTGTGGGACGAAATTGTCCACCGGCATGACTTAGAGAAAATGTCTCTATGAACCTCCATTCACCAATAGGTAGATGGTTAACATACCGTGTAACCAAGTCTTTTTTTACTGATGTGTGGATTTTCATTCCCTGAAATGATGAAAGTAGATAATAATAAGATTCATGTGAGTAAGAAATTAAAATAATGGAAACTATAATTTGATTCTTACAGTTTCATCAGCCAAGATCAGCTCCAGGGTTTCCACAGTGCTGCTTGTGTATTGACGGCACGAGTGAAGGACTTTGACTTGCACTCGCCATGCGGTCTTATACGGGCGGACGTCTCTCAAAAAAGCGAATGTTGCTGCCATTTCTCTCAATGTTTTTAGCTATGCGGATGTAGGTGTGAAGAATTGTGTGTTGTGTTTCTCTTTAGAAATTGATATTTATAGTTGGAGAAATGGTTGCTCAGCAAGGAGTTATACGATCCTTAAGCAATAATTTATGTATTCCTATTTGAGTTGTGAGAATATTGCAGAACAATATTTAGTTTCTAAAGAAGATATGTACACAAATAAATGAATTGCTTGCGTACAAAGTTATATATTTGCTAACATTGTGATTTCCTTAACTTTGGTTCTCGTTATCTAAGTCATAAAATCTTTGAGGTTGTAATATTTTCTTTCTCAAAGTGGGTTGATTTACATTCAGCATATGAAAACTTATTTAATACATCTTAATGATATGGTCGATCTCTCAAATGATGGCAACCTATTAATATTCTCGATCTCTTCGCATTTATGCTCGATTGTACAAATGATGGCAACCTATAGTTTATGGCAATAATCTTTGATAAATTTGAACCATTCCTATTGTTCCATTAATTGTTTAAATTCGAGTTAGTTTAGGAATATCTCTAGGGATTAATTAAGTAGAATTGTTCTTTAAGGAAATTCTGTAGGGGTTAATTTGAACCATTCCTATAGTTTCATTAATTGTTTAAATTCGAATTGTTAGTTTAGGAAAATCTCTTCGGATTAATTAATTAGAATAGTTCTTTTAGGAAATTATATAGGGGTTAATGTTGCAAAAAAACAAATTAAATAAGATAAACTTCAAGGGCATAAACCAAAATGTACTTAAAAAATGTTAATATAGATTTTATGGGAAGACTTTTATGGGAATGCAATGCAAATTGAACTTCCCTTTGAGGATCAATTACCATTTAAGCCAAATGTGTTTTAAAAAAAAAATATTGGTGAGACCTAAATATTTCTCATTTTGATATGTATTTCATACAACAAAGATACTAATATATTATTTTTAAATTATAATTTTCTTTCTTTCAATTGAACTCACAATATTTAGTGTCAACTATAAACATATAAATAAGATGAGAAAAAAATAGTAAATACTTTATATTTGCTAAATCTTTTTTAAAAAATAGATAAAGATATATTTATAAAATGGCAAACAGTATATTTTTCTCAAACATAAAATACATTATATTAATATAGTGCAGCTGTGTTGTCGCATTATCATCACCCTAATTCAAATATGGTATCCATATTGATGCCTAAATAGATAAATGTCATTTTTCTTGTTGATATATATTAATGTCATTTAAATTTTAACACTATATAAAGAACACATCAACTTCTTCCAATCCAAAAGCAAATTTAGTTCTTCTTATCATTGGGGGTATAAAAACATCCTAATTTTCTTCACCACCAAAACATAACATGGATCTAAAAATAAAATCTTATATACAATAATCTACGCTCCTTCTAAGCAAGGTCATCAAAAAGGTTATCTTCTAACTAGTTTAAACATGATCAAAACGTTGTTCTACACCTTCCTTCAAACAAAACACCAAGAAGAAAACGCTGATAGGACAGATCCTAACTATCCACTATTTCCTCAAATAGTCGAGATCCGACCCATAATTCCTTTCCGTTGGGAAATCCTCAAAACCCTCACAATACATGAAATATTTGACGAAGGCAATCTCCAACTTCCACATGATACTATGATGAGATACTTTTCGAAACATGACATGTTGCGCACATATTTCCAGACTTGTCAGTACGATTTATTGGTGAAAGATCTTGATACAAACACTATCCATTTTGTTATATTGTGGAAACACCCACATGAAGAACATTTTGCTATGCGTGAGTCTTGGATCAAAGAATTTGTAAAGAGGAGAAAGCTTGTGGCTGGCATGGTGGTTGGTATGTATTGGGATATCGTGAATCACATATTTTGTTTCTCAGTATTAGAGGGAAGTCAGTGACTCAATAGATTCAAAATTGCTATGACATACAAATAAATATATTATGTTCAAAATGAGATCTAGCAAAAATAAATTGTGTGAGACTTTTAATTTTTGGGTTTAGTTAAAGGAAGAATCATGTTCGATTCTGTGTTTTATTGTAGTCCCGTTATAATATATAATTAATATGAATAATCAATGTGTATGACTTAATTTTATATGGTGTATACAAATGATTTTCTTTTCCATTAGTATGTAATCATATATTTCAAACCTTATACTAATAGTTGTACGTAGGAGCATCGAAAGATATATATATACTGCCATGTGTGTGATTTGATTAATATTTTGTTTGTGGGCATTTAAACCGAACCGAATCAAACCGAACCAACTGAACTTAAACCGACCCAAGCCAAGCCCAATCATACGCTCCAACCATTCAGTTATGTTTCTTCTTAACCCAAATGGTTCGATTCGGTTTAATATTATTAAAATTATAAATATGTGATCTTACCTATTACCACTTGCATTTGGTTTATATTTTACTTTATTTTAATTCTAATAAAATTAACTAAATAGAAATATAGATTTAATTATATTTAATATTAAGTATTAATTTAATTTTTCTAGCTTTTCCAATTTATTTGATTAATTATCTATTATAAAACCATAATCAGATTTATTTTGTTACATTATTTGATTTTTAAACCGAATTAAAATCGAACAAAACTAAAACCCAACCAAACCGAACAAACCAAACATAAACCGACCCGAACACAAACTAACTTTGGTTGAACTTGATTAGAATTTTACCAAAACCGAATAAACCGAATCGAACCGAACCCGAATTTAAACCGAAATGTCCACAGAAGGGACTGATCTAAAACATCTTATTTTATTAACTTGAATCAAAGACTACGTCTACGTAGAACATACAAATACAAACAACACTCAACATAATGAGTAAGCATTACAAAACCTAAGGTAAGTATTTCTAACTAGAAATCAGTTAACTTCCACCTTGATTGATAGTTGTGAGCCGAGACAATCTCTACTCTTGAACGTTATTTTTGAGAATATTTATGTACCCATTTCTCTTCATTGTCGATTTGTTTGTCCATGTTCCACTATGTCTGAATAGATTATTAAACCAGGTTTTGGTGGTTCAAAGGGTGTTTTGGGTGTTAGATTAATTGGAAACTGATTTTGGTCTTCTTCATATATAATATATATATACATTTTCCAAGTACATTTAGCAAATAAATCATGAACTTGCTATCTATTTACAAGACTGCCATTGTATTAAATTTCACATAAACATTTACTGAAGAATCATAACAAATTCGGATTTTATTTCAACAATATCTTCCCCTATTCAGATTTCCTAAACTATCGCCAATGACACAATTAGCATTTAAAATATTTGTAATTTATACCTTTTCCAAAAACTCCACAAGACATTAAACTCTTCTTTTATCTAATGGACGCCGAGATTTCTGATCTCCTTGATTCGCAACTATTTTTACCCTCCAACATATCTTCAAAATCAAAACAAAGAAACAACATTTACAACCAAAATATATCATATTCCACAAATATTCTATCAAACCAAATTTATAGTTATAATATCCCTGATTATTCGCTAACTCTGATATTTTATCTCCTAAAACGGATTTCATATACTCGCCCTAATCATTGTCCTATAAATATGTAACATTGCCAACCCGACTATCATAAGCAATTTTAAACCCATAAAGAAACCGTAAACATTTTTCCATCACTAATGGCTGCTACTTTTGCCTTCCTAAAAGATGTTAGACCCTACAAGACCGCCTGGAGGGTACAAGTGAAGGTAATCCATGCATGGCGTCAAAGTACTGGTGAATCTTTGGTATATGACCATCAATAAGAGTCAGGGACAATCTCTAGAGAAAGTATGACTTTACTTACCTAAACCTGTGTTCTCTCATGGCCAACTTTATGTTGCGTTGTCTAGGATTACATCCAAAACAGGTTTGAGAATACTAATACTAAACAAAGAGGGGAGATTCAGAAGCAAACAACTAATGTTGTTTTAAAGGAGGTTTTCCAAAACATATATTGAGTCAACAACCTCTATAAAGGTAACTTTGACCCACATTATAATACTGGCTATTTCATTTGTTGTTTGGAAACAATAAGATCAATAGCTTTCATTCAATAACTATGTTTTATTAAAAATGCAAGTGCCTCATTTCACAATAAGACCAATCAATCGAAACCCATGATCCCATCATCTCATAATCCGTAGTTACGACTATGCTATGAATTTATATTTTACTTATTGTAATCTACACATGTTTTGGCTAAACACAGTTTCTACTTTCAGTTTACTACATTTACCATGACTGTTTAAACACTACTTATTTTATTGTGTTTGAGAGGCAAGTATTTTATTGTTTGCAAATCACTTAAATTTGTAAAAGTCAATGCAGTGAACACAATCAAATCTCTAAAACTAAGTTTGTTGAATGCATATATAGATACTAACCTGAATCTGTAATAAATTATAGACGCCAAGTGCTGGTAGAGTACTTTGTTACATGTATGAACTTCAACCTGAAGAAACAAAAAACAACAGAAAGAACTAATTAATAGAAAGTAAACTATTATTCATTAACATTATGAATACAACTCAATGCAGTGAAAAATATCTATAAACCTGAATTGCACTTATCTTTCTCAAGGATGTGTTATTCATGTATAGAGAACATACAGATTGAATATTTACTTCACATTATATTAGCTCAATCCTCAATTGACGTCCATAGCTGATAACTTTAGTGTGCGACGCAATCGGTAACTTTAGTGTGCGACGCAATCCGATCCCAAACTGTTTCCATATTTGATGAATTACAATCTTATAAACAATCAATATGATATGACATGGGAAACCCAAAACCTTGATTGGAAAGAAAGAAATTTTTTTATGATATGAAATAACAAATTAATTTACCTGGAACACATTATATTAGCTGAATCCTCGATGGCCGCAAACCTCACCTAGAAAGTTTCCAAATTTGATGATCTACAATCTAATTAACAACCAATCTTCTTGACATGTGATATCCAACATCAAATTCGCAAACAATTTTTTACAAAACGATAGAGAGAACAGATTAATTAACCTGGAACTATTTGATAATTTGCTCAGTTCTTGAATTCTGGTGATGAAAACGATATGGAGATGAAAGCTTCGAATATCAGATGAATAGTATCAACGAAGTTCTGATTTCTCAGATTTACCAAAACCAGATAGTCGAAGATGATAAGGAAAAAAATTACAGACATAATTGTTCACGGAGACCTTCAGCTTTACTCGGTGGAGACAAAAAAAAAGAAAAGAAAATTGGGCCTTTCGTACAAAAACACAGGAGTCCAAAATATTAGTCCGACCATACAGCAATTATTTATTTATTCTACCTTCCTCATAGGCGTGTTTTTTAATACATAATATATTATTATATAAATTTTTGATCAATACTAATATGAAACCATTGATATAAATAAAACTTTATAAACAAAAAACACTCCACCACTTTAATTGAACAACTATAAATACAATTGTGTTAAAATGTTATATGGATTAAACAACCTAAATTACAAAATCAAATTATAGTATAAACATATAATTATAAAAAATATTTAATTTAAAATACTATTAATCCTACATTGTAAACAAAAATAACTAATCACATAACAGTATATTTGTTGACTCAAGTAAATTAAAAGGATATTCTCCCTATATAATAAAGCAATAAATTTACATGAAATTATACAATCCATAATTAATTTATTCAAATTATAGTATAATTATATAAATATAAAATATATTAATTACATATATAGATTATATAATATATAAATTATATTATTTATTTATAAATAAAAATATAGCCATATAATCCCTCGTTTGCTTGGAGGAGTATTTTTTCAACTAAGGAATTGGTAGAACATGGGCGCGGTGGGCGGTAGGTTTAGGTTGTTCTATTTCGGTTTGGCGAGACCCATGGATACCGGATATTCGTCCACGTCCAGCAACTGGTCGGGGAAGACTCTGGTTACCAAGTTTGATGGTGAACCATTTAATTAATCCTGTTACGAAGGATTGGCATTTGCCTAATCTGGAGGAGTTTCTGGATCCGGGGGATATACCGATTATTCGGAGTATGACGGTCAGTAAAGTCCAGCAACCGGATCGATTAGTATGGCATTTTACCAAGTCAGGAAAGTATACGGTTAAATCAGGATATCGGCTAGCCAGAGAATTAATGACGGAAGTCGAATACGGGCCGACTTGTACGACCCTTAGAGCCCAGTCGTGGAAACTCGATGTTACCCCGAAGGTCCAACATTTTTCTGACAGACTGCTTCGGGCACTCTCCCAGTGTTAGAACGGCTTGCGTATAGGGGTGTCCGGTGTGATACTCTATGCAAACGGTGTGAGTCTGCACCAGAAACTATTAATCATGCTCTTTTTGAGTGCCCTCGCTCGCGCGATGTTTAGGGGTTGTCACCGATTTTGTTAGTTCCAGATGGCTTTCCATATGCTTCAATCTATGCAAATTTGGATTTTATTTTCTGGCGGGCAGCTTCTCAGTTGGGGGATCCTGATGTAGCTCTTCGTCTCCCCTGGATACTCTGGTCACTATGGAAAGACAGGAATAAAAAAGTTTTTCAGGGGTTAGAGGCCGAACCGATGGAGATTTTACTTCTGGCGAATAATGATAAAGTACTGTGGGAAGAGGTCAAATCTTACTCAAACAATTATTCGCATACTATGCCCCTGTTGGAGGACAGGGGGGCGTTTCCTCGATGTCAGATTAATGTTTCATGGAAAGGTTCAGAATCTCTACAGGGTGTGGGGTGGTGGTATTGTAGTGATGAAAATTCGACACTTCTTCTGGGAGCACGGAGTCAGAGACGAGGTCCTACATCCTTACATGCAGAGTTACAAGCCTTGATCTGGACTATGGAGTCACTATTGGCGGCTGGAGTTGTCTGCCAGAGCTTTGAGACAGATTGTGCAGAATTGGTGGCGATGGTGTAGGCGCCATATGATTGGCCAGCTTTTTCGAATCTGTTGGAGGAGTTATTTTTGCTCAGATCACGCTTTCCTTCCTTCTCCCTGACCAGGATCACTCGAGAGCTCAACGTAAGGGCAGATTGTCTAG
This sequence comes from Camelina sativa, assembly GCF_000633955.1. Lineage (NCBI taxonomy): Eukaryota > Viridiplantae > Streptophyta > Magnoliopsida > Brassicales > Brassicaceae > Camelina > Camelina sativa. Next base: position 18,354,966 of record NC_025704.1, read on the forward strand.
CCCGTTCTTCAAGATCTTTATTTACTGAAAATTCTCTTGTAAACTTTTTTCCTCCGGTTTGGACAACCAATCTTGGAGTTATCTTTTAATTTAATTAATGTTTGGTTGAAAAAAAAATATATATATATATAAGCCCTGCGAGGTGTACCACGGGTGAATATCTAGTTGAATATATTTTGGCCATATATATTGATTCTGATCCCAAGTTATCATAAGTGTTCTTGATTGCTTAAAAAGTTTCTTTAGCCAACGGCTGTTGATGTTAAGACACTTTGTAAACAATTCAGTCTCAGATTAAATGATTGCAAGATCTATATTAATTTTTATACTATAATTTTTTCTTTCAACAAATTTAATGAATTAACCCATTAATCGATTACGAGAAGAACATAGTAATAAGTTTATAATTACCTACATTTTCTATGCTACTTTGAGAGATCTATATATGTAATAAGAATCCTCTAAGAAGATTTATTTTAGCTGAACTTTAGGTTAATTTTTAATTTTATACACAAGGCACACGTAATTTTATCATGTTAATTAAAATTCCTATAAACAAAATAGAGTCAAGCCGTTCGAGTAGGCCTAAATTCACGTAATCTAGCATTTTGGGTTGTATAATATAGCAAGTTTTGATCCAAAAAATATACTCTATAGTAGTTAGGAACATTAGCGTAATCTTTTTAAAGCAGAATATTTCAACCCTCACCATAATTACACTAACTTTCCATTCTCCGTTGCCTCCTGTCTTTTATCTTCTTCGACTTCTTCGTCATCTTGTTTTTCTTTTCAGACATAAATTAGATAGATAAACATGTCTTGTTTGTTCATCTTCATAGCTTTGGTTCTGAGTTCTTGTGTCGGATCGTTGACAGCCCTTGATCAGACTTGTGGCAACAAAGTCGTGAACACTATCGTCGTCGACCAAACCGGCCGTTCAGGTAAGTTCCGTACGGTTCAAGCTGCCATTGATTCGGTTGGTGAATGGAATTCTCTATGGATCAAAATCAAAGTAAAACGAGGTGTTTACGTGTAAGTAAAGACCTACTCACTACTGTTATTATATATATTTTTTTAAATCGAATTTTAGAACGCAACGTTCTCGATCGACCACAATTTTCTTGCGTTTGATTTGTTTTGAAAGTAAGAAATTACTGTTTTTGGTGTTAAAACGATGACCTACTAACACTTGACTTCATCTTAGGCTTCTCCATAATTCTACATATATAGATAGTCTTTATCTAAATATTTGTCTAGGTTTTCATTTCTTAGAGTATTGTTAATATATATATTCAAAACATAATAAACCCTAATTAAACTTTGATGAATTTTCCCATTAATATTGAATATATTGTTTTGATGTAAATATTTCAAGACGTTTGTAAGAAGTTAAGAACTACATCAAATCTGGTCGTCCGTAATTTATCCGTCATTCAATCAATTTAACGAGTTGTATGATAATTAAATGTATAAAACAGAGAGAAGGTGATAATACCATACAACAAACCGTGCATAATAGTAGAAGGAGATGGACAAAGAGTCACGACCATCACGTACAACGGTCACGAAGCAACTGACATCAGCTCAACTTTCACTTCGTATCCACCCCATGTTGTCGTCCGAAACTTATCAATCATGGTACGTAACGGAACGGAGCACCACATTATCTTTTGACTATTTTTTTTTTTTCTGACGTAACAATATAATTTAGTATTTAGTACTGATACATTCTTATATGGTTGGCGTGGCAGAATACGTACAATCGTTTGAATAGTCTTACTACTACAGCAAATGGTATGAGTTGGGAAATAAAGCCAGCAGTAGCCGTTTCGGTTTATGGCGATAAATCTGCGTTTTACAACTGCGATTTCTTGGGGTTACAAGACACAGTGTGGGATAATCAAGGAAAACATCATTTCAAAAATTGTTACATCGAAGGTGCTATGGATTTCATTTTTGGAAGTGGCCAATCTATTTACGAGGTATGCGTACATAGTCTCTCTCTATATTATACACTTGGATTTCAATGGCAAACACGGAAACCGTACTTGATCACTATTTACCCAAAGAAACTGTTACATTGATATTTTAAAGACCTTTTGTTAATTAGACAAACGCCCTAGAAAGGCGGCACAGCTGCACCCTGTAGTAAAATCAACTTGCTGTTCTAGAAACAGTAATATGATCAGTCATTCAAAAGAAAAGAAAAACTTTGTTAAAAATTTACGATTCAACAAGTTGATGAATTTGAGACCAAAGATTAAGAAGATGTATATAGTATATACATTTTAACTAAAGAACATATAAAATGTTTGATCGATTGACAGGACTGTCAAATAAACGCAACGGCAGGAGCATTGGCATCAGAAGTGGCGGTTGGGTACATAACGGCACAAGGAAGACAAAGTGAATTGGACCCAAGTGGGTTCGTGTTCCTACGTGGTAGTGTATCAGGTAGCACCAGTGTCTATCTCGGACGAGCCTATGGTCCATTCAGCCGAGTCATTTTCATCCAAACCGATCTCTCTTCTGTCGTCCACCCTAAGGGTTGGTTCCCTTGGCACCAAGGTGGCCACATGTAAGCGCATCTATAACATTCCATTTAATTTTATGTGATGATGATATATGCAAACTATATATTAATTTTTTTTTGTTTTTGGTTTAGATCGAGTTTCACGTATGCAGAAGTTGAGTGTAAAGGAGCAGGATCGGATATATCTGGAAGAGTTCCTTGGATTGACAAACTTCATTCTTTTGACACTAAACGACGATTCTCTGTCTCTAATTTCATCGACCAAGATGGATGGATTTCCAATATTCCTCGTTTTTAATTGTTTATGAATCTTGTATTTTGTATTTTTATTTTCTCTTCTTGTTGAATATTATTATTGTGTTTGAACTTTGAACTATAAAAGACTTTTTATTTTCTTACATAATTTCATTTACCTTGTAAGACTAGTCTTGGACAAATTATTCAAACCAAACTGAACTGACTAATATATGTATATATTTTCCCGATTCGCTTCTGATACATTTTGATCGCTCTTTTTTATATAACTTCGGTTTTGGTAATTTACCAAAAAAGAAAAAAGAATCTTCAGTTTTTGGTTCAGTTCATAATATTACCCGAGCAATCCAAATAGTTATTAGTTATTATTATTGTTTCATTTTATTTTCAAGTTTGATTCTTTATATTTTATAGTACTCAACCAATTTTCATCAAAATTGTACTAAAAACTAAAAATTAGCCAAATTTTATACGAATACCAATTTCACAAATTTATAGAAGTAAACAAATAACATCATGGAATTTTTTTATAATGTGTGATTAACAAATTTTTATTTATTTATAAAACCAAACAACATAACCGGAAACCCCAAAACCAGAATTCCAATGATACGGAACTGTTAATTACGGTTCAAAATTCAATCTCGTTAATCATAAGCGAACTTTTAGTTATATACCTTAACTAACTAACCGTCATAATCGAATTCGAATAACTCAAAACCCAATCAATCCGAACCGATTCTATTTTCGGTTTAACTTAACTCCTTTCCTCCAAAAATCGAATCACCCCAAACGCCAACAAATCCGAACCAACAAACCCAATGGCCATGGATGATTTGGTTAGCCAGGTGGCTATGCATTACTGGTTATAAACTAATCTACGTGGCTTAATCTCCCTTACACAAAAACTCTCTCTGCTTTTTTCACGCCCCCACTTGAGTTGAGCTCTTCTGCTTAACGGCGTGCTTCGCGACGAACCGCCATAGATAAGGTTCTCTCTCTTTTTTCATTTTCCCCCCTCAGGTTGAATAAAATTATGTGGTGGCGATTAAGTTAGCCATAGGAGGGGCGGAAAAAAAAAATACCCAGAGAGACGAGTTTGTTTGATTTGCATGAGTCTTAGAGAAGACGAAGAGTACGAAATCAAAACTCGAGGAGAGAATCAAATCCCGGAATGGTTGCTTCCATGGCTCTGGTCAGGCACCACTCTCCGTCGTTCGATTTCCCGTTTCATTTGCCGGTCGACAGGAGCCGTTTTTTATCGCCGGTGGCGTTTTCTACAGTTCGTCATCGCTTCCCTTGTTGTAGATGGTTAAGTCTCACCTCATCACCTTCATATTCTCGCAGGTTCGAAAAACTCCTGGAATTCAAACCGTTTTGTGATTTTGATCTCTGATGCTGATTGTGAAATTTTCTGTACTCGTGATTAGGTTGAACAGCTTTAGTTCAAGGTGTTCGATTATAAACACTGATGTATATCATGATTTTGTCGCTACTACTGATGATGACATCAACGAGGATTTGCCTACTACTACTCCTCCAATTGAGGATCATTCTATTCCCATTGTTCATCTCGATACCAATCTCGCGGTTACTGAATCTCTCAGCTTACTAACCGAGTCTACTTACGTAGATACCGTTTTGACAGCATTGCCCGTATGTTCTTCCTCATTTTTGATCAAAAACCAAGAGTTTCTATAGTATTGCTTGAGCTAATCAATCTTTGGTGGTTTCTTGTTCTTGGTTTTAGGTCTTGTCTGAGGAGGAGCAGACTGCCATTGCAGCCACTCCAGCTCACCCTGAAGGATTATATGGTTAGAGCTCTCTCTCTCTCACCAGTTTTCCTTAATTGAACTTGCTGAACAAATGAGATTAAAATGTCTTCATTATTGGCATTTATCAACATGATGACATTTACTTGGTTTTTATCAGTCTTATATGCTAGTTGTTTGGTCGGAAATTTGGTTGAGCAACTTTGGAATTTTGCTTGGCCGTCCGCCATTGCAATGCTGCATCCGAGCTTACTACCTGTGGCAGTCATCGGCTTTGTCACTAAACTGGTGATCATTGCTGGGGGTCCAGTGGTTGGAAAGTTTATGGATTATAGTCCGAGGGTTCCTACATATATCTCGTTGAATGTCGTTCAGGTAATTTTTAAGAAACATCTTAATGATTCAGTATATAACATCACATATGACTTTGTGGTTACTTTCCTTCAACACCTGTCATCAGACATAGCAGTTAAGTGTCATAAGCATAGTTTATATCTACGTGTTCAGGCAGCTGCGCAAGTGCTATCTGCAGGAATGATAATTCATGCATACACTGTTCCTTCCACATCAGCATCGTCAATTCTTCTGCAGCCTTGGTTCTTTGCATTGGTATTCGCAGGGGCCATTGACAGCCTATGTGGAATAGCATCTGGAGTCGCCATAGAACGTGATTGGGTTGTATTGGTATGCTTTCTTTGTGATGCCATTGAATACCTGTTTTCGTCAGTGGAAACACCTACTGAAGTAATTAACTTATCATTTGGTAGTTGGCGGGAATAAACAGACCAATCGCTCTTGCACAAGCAAATGCTGTTCTCCACAGGATTGATCTACTTTGTGAGGTATTGTAATCCTCTTAATATATTTTATGTTCTTTCTGATCTTTTGATTCCAGTATTAACCAAATGACAAAATTTTAACCTTAAACAGATTGCTGGGACGATGTTATTTGGCATCCTCCTATCCAAATATGACCCTGTGACCTGCTTAAAGTTTGCTGCCACACTAATGATTGGTTCTTTACCAACCATGGTAAGTAGCAATTCCCTATAAACTTTTGGTTACTCTTCTTTTCAAGACTGGAAAGTATGGTCTTTGAAGCTAAATACGAAAACACAAAGCTGCTGTTTTGTATGAAGCTGAACTATGTAGAATGGGATCATTCCTGTTCCTCATGGGTTAAGTGTGAAACTCTATTTTCTTAATCATAAAGAGCTTTTAGCCTAGATCCGGTATTATCAATGTTTTTAACTAGAGAAATGTCTTGTCATCAACATTGGAGTGATGCTGTTGTGCTTCAGATCCTAGAAACAATTCCATTTGAACATTACCAATTTTACTGGGACTTCATTCCGTCTTGCACTTCTAATAGACAAAGTCTTTTTTCTCCAGACAGCTCTTATATGGCTGACCAACAAGTTCTCCTCTGGTGTTCTGGACCGTCCGAAATGCTCCCAGAGCAGCTGTGCTGCTGAAGGACCTCGTTCTGACACCGACAGTATTTGTAAGAAGACCTTATTACTTGAAAATGTTTGGATAAGCATATTATATGATGACTCGAGCATTTAGACATCACAAATACCATTTGCTTTGTTTATCAGTTGATATTGGCATGGAAACTATCAAGCTCGGATGGAAAGAGTATATTCAACAGCCAGTTCTTCCCGCTAGCCTCGCATATGTCCTTCTCTACTTCAACATTGTCCTCACCCCAGGCAGCTTGATGACTGCATTTCTAACACAACGATGTATGCTACTGTAACTTGGTCCCTCACTTTTCTTTAAACTGTTTGGGATATTACTCAACAGAATTTACACCAAACTTGTCTTTTCAACAGGTGTTAATCCATCAGTTATTGGGGGTTTCAGTGGATTATGCGCTGTTATGGGCGTGGCCGCAACTTTTTTATCAGCAAACTTGGTCAAACGATTTGGCATTCTAAAGGTTGAACTTTGTTTCCGTCATATAGTCTCTTGGGCATGTGTTGCGTTCTAGCTGGTTAATGTTATTGCGTTTGCGTTTTAAAACGATGCAGGCGGGTGCGGTAGGATTGTTTTTCCAAGCTTCACTCCTTGCTGTTGCTGTTACAGTTTATTGTAGCTCTTCTCTATCCCAAACAAGCCCACTCTTCTTCTTCTTGTCCATGATTGTAAGTTTATTCCCCATCTCTCTCTCTTTCTAACCAGTAAGATTACACACAGTTTTGGGTTGACGGAAAGGGAAACAAAATGCAGGTATTATCGAGGCTAGGTCACATGTCTTACGGTCTTGTGGGAGCTCAGATTCTCCAAACCGGAATTCCATCGTCCAAGGCCAATCTCATCGGTGCAACAGAGATCTCAGTGGCGAGTCTAGCTGAATCGCTGATGCTCGGAGTAGCCATAGTGGCAAATGACGCTTCCCATTTCGGTTTTCTTGCGGTTCTGTCTCTTTTATCAGTTGTTGCGGCCTCTTTGATATTCTGCAGACTGCTGAGAAATCCCACTGATGAACAAAGACGACTCTTCTCCTTCGACCCTCTCTCACACTGATTTGGAGTTTTTACATTGAGATGTTTTGTATAGTATTTTCTTTTTCACTGTATAAATTCTTTATTTTAAGTATAAAGAGAAAAAAAAAAAACCATGAGTTCGGACTTTGGTGTATATAAATTATAAACATCAAATTTGAGAAAATCGAAAGAGGATTAAGCGACCTGATTTGAATGAAGACTAAACCGGTTGAACCATAATTATTTTCATAAACCGAGAATTAACGGGATAATTTCACAATCAATTTCAAAAACCGGAAAATCGGAATCACCCAATTTAGGTCGGTTTGGTTCGACTTTGTTTTACCACCCTCCTTCCTTCCCTGATGAAAAGAAAAAACCTAGAGGTCATTTAGAACAGAGAGAACATAAACCTTTGCCAAACGACTCGCTCGCTTTTCGTTTGTTATACAACTTCTTCTTCGTCTCTACCGGCTCTCTTATCGTCTTGGTCTGCGTTTTTTTTTGTTTTGTACTGTTCCGTCAATGGAAGCTAATCATCCAAAGGATGAAGCGTATCTTTCCGCAGTCATCCCCAAACGTACCAAGCAGATCCAAGCCAATCAACTCGAGTCTCTACCACACGATCCAATCAAGTAAATACTACGACGCGTATTTTCATATGTATCACTGCGATCAGTATCTCCAAGGTTTCAATTTGTTTCTGGAAGATTGATTTTGAGTTTTGGTGTTGTGTGTGTGTGTGTTTAGGATGACATCGCCAGATGGGAATGTGAAAGAAGGAAAGAAACGGGAGAAAACTCCAATAGATGATCAAGTAATCGCCATTAACGATGCGGTTCACAAGCTTCAGCTCGCTATGCTCGACGGTATCACTGAGCAGAACCAGCTCTTCGCGGCGGGGAAGTTAATATCTCGATTAGACTACGAAGATGTCGTCACTGAACGAACCATCGCTAAGCTCTGTGGTTATCCTCTTTGCCAGAGATTTCTCCCTTCCGATGTTTCTAGAAGAGGCAAGTATCGGATTTCGTTGAAGGAGCATAAGGTTTACGATTTACAGGAGACGGGAAAGTTTTGCTCCGCGGGTTGTTTAATTGATAGCAAAACGTTTTCGGGGACTTTGCAAGATGCTCGTACCTCGGAGTTTGATTCGGTGAAGTTGAATGAGATTTTGGCGTTGTTTGGTGATCCGGAAAAGAAAGGTTCTTTGGATGTGAATAAGGATTTAGATTTGTCTAAGCTTGTAATTCGGGAGAATTTTGAAGCGAGAGGTGGAGAAATGTCTTTAGAGCAGTGGATGGGTCCTTCTAATGCTGTTGAAGGTTATGTTCCTTTGGATCAAAGTGATTGCAAATCAAGGAATTGCAAAGACAGAAGTGGTAAGTTCGATGATGAACTATGGAGTGAAAAGATTGTTCAGTTACCAAATGATTGATCAATGTATAATATAAGTTTTGGTTTTGGCAGATTCCAAGGCTACTCAAAAGAATCAAGAGAAGCATGAGAACCCGCCTTTTAGCGAGATGGATTTCACTAGCACAGTAATTATGCCTGATGAATATAGTGTTTCAAAGCTTCTACCGCAAACCAAACAAGCTTCTCCTGTTGGGGAATCTGATGATGGCAAAGGGAAAACAGTATTCCGAGAGCAAACTGTAGTTCCTCCCACACAAAAGAAATCAAGTAAGCACTAAGGAGCTGTTAAGAGTAGGCCTTACGACCAACATAATGTAGCCATATATATTACTTAATCTTTCTTAAAGGTATTTGATTGGTATCATGAATGACTTTTTTCTATTCTTCTGGGAGTTCATGTGATAGTTATTGGGCTATTTCTGCTGATGCTTGGGACAGTAAATACTGTTTTCAATGCTCTCTGTTTATCTGGATGATCTTGAGTGTGTACTGTGCATTTGCAGGGTTTCGTCGTGAAAAAGAAAAGGAAAAGAAGACGTTTGGGGTTGACGGGATCGATTTTGCGAGCTTTGGGTTTGATGGGATAAGTTGTGTGAGCTCTGGTACTGGAAATGATGGACATAGCGTTGAATATAGTGTGTCTAAGCAACCACCATGTTCAACAGAAGATCCTATGGGTGGTCAATTAAAAAAGGATCATAAGACTTTGGATGAGAAAAGTTCTCTAACAGGATCCTCTTCTGCATCTAAGAAGAAAAGTTTGAGGCTTCCTGCACAAGCCAACAAAGCTTCTCATGGAGGGGAATCAGAGGATGGCAAAATGAAAACAGTTATGACAAATTTTGGACAAACTGCAGTCCCCCCCAGAAAAATATTGGGTAAGAGCACTTAGTAAGCTATAAAGGATAGTTTGGCCTTACATTCAAGAAATCGCTGAGAAATAATCTGTAATTCTGTATATGTTACCTTTTTTCATTTTGAGGTACTCATCTGGTATAACAAATGAGTTTCTTTATTCCTTGGGTGTCTGAGTTGTTCTAATTATTGTTAGGGTGTTTTTGTGCCTGCGTGACCCTGTTTGTCTGTCTAATATTGAAGTCTATTGTGCATATGCAGGTTTTTGTAATGATCCTGAAATAGAGAAGGACATTAAGAATTTCGGGTTTGATGAGATGGGTCTTGCGAGTTCGGCTATTATGAGTGATGGATACGGCGTAGAATATAGTGTGTCTAAGCAGCCACAATGTTCGATGGAAGATTCTCTTAGTTGCAATCTAAAAGGAGGTCTTCAGACTTTGGACGGAAAAAGTCCTCTATCAGGATCCTCTTCTGGTTCTAATACGAAGGGCTCGAGGACAAAACCAGAAAATTCAGGAAAGAAAAAGATTTCTATTGAATACCATGCTAATTCTTATGAAGATGGTGAAGAATTACACAAAGTTCAGGATGTGTGTTCATCAAGTGAAACCGTTACAAAGTCATGCCTTAAAACTTCTGGTTGTAAGAAGCTTAGCCGTTCAGTTACTTGGGCGGACCAGAATGATGGCTGTGGTGATCTTTGTGAGGTTAGAAACGATGATATCGCCGCAGGTCCTAGCCTGTCTTCAACTGATACAAAGGATGTCAATAGTTTATCACGCCTTGCAGTAGCAGAAGCCTGTGCTACAGCATTAAGCCAGGCTGCCGAAGCTGTATCTTCAGGAGATACAGATGCAAGTGATGCCAGTAAGTCCATAGGAGGTGTTACTTATGTAATGACACACTTTGGTGTCCATACGTTGTGAACTTGCATGAGTTACTAAATTGTGCACTTTGACATGTTTTATATAGCTGCAAAAGCTGGAATAGTTTTGTTACCAAGTACACATCAACTTGATGAAGAGGTTACTGAGGAACATATCGACGACGAAGAGGAATCAACTCTTCTGAAGTGGCCAAATAAGCCCGGTATTCCAGATTCTGATTTGTTTGACCGTGATCAATCGTGGTTTGATGGACCTCCCGAGGGCTTCAATCTCACAGTAAGTCTCTTTTGCATTTCAATTTACTCGCTCATTAGGACTCCGTTGAACTAAACTTACTGGTCCTTCTCCTTCGTCAGTTATCAAGTTTTGCTTTGATGTGGGATTCACTGTTTGGCTGGGTATCATCGTCCTCTCTGGCATACATATATGGGAAGGAAGAATCTGCTCACGAGGAGTTCTTATCAGTTGAGTACCCTCGGAGGATTATCTTGGGAGACGGGCTTTCCTCAGAGATCAAGCAGACAATTGCTGGGTACCTTGCCAGAGCTTTACCCAGGGTCGCCACTTATCTCAGGCTGCCAATAGCGATATCCGAATTAGAAAAGGGACTGGTACTTTTCCAAATTCTTTTTCTGTTATTCTACTAATAAACCAAAATAGCCAATTTTAGTGAAATTAGTGGTTTGTTTCCTAGTGATTTGTTTCCTGTCTATCTTTGTAAAATGTAGCCATTAATCCTAGAAAAGAAACCTTAGTATTGAAGTATGGAATCATATTTGAAAATATAAATTCTTTATCAAGTTCCTCATGAGAATATTGTCAAACTTATGCTGGGAAGTTTTTATATATAGTTGTCACTGATATTGGTTGTGATTTGTTGGTGAGCAGGGAAGCTTGTTGGAGACAATGTCGTTGACAGGGGCAGTTCCATCATTTAAGATTAAAGAATGGCTAGTGATTGTTCTTCTTTTCTTGGACGCATTGTCTGTATCACGTATCCCTCGGATTGCACCTTATATATCCAACAGAGACAAGGTTAGTTGCAGTCAAGTTGATCATAGTATAGTAAAAGGTGAAATCTAAGTGGACTTAATCTGTTGATTATGTTGGTGAAAAAATATCAGATTTTGGAAGGAAGTGGAATTGGAAACGAAGAGTATGAGACAATGAAGGATATCCTGTTACCACTAGGTCGCGTTCCTCAATTTGCTACCCGAAGCGGAGCGTAGACAAAACCAAGGGTTTGGTAGAAGAAATATGAAAATAGAGGAGTCTATAATTATGAAGCCATTTGATGTTGAGTAAGATCTTCAAGTCACTTATAACAAAGATTTGTCGCATTTCAATTTGATAAATGGTTTACAGACTTTGTGCTGTTCCTGTTGTAGAAATTTGTTATATAAAAACATCACTTACTCCTCTTACTGTATTCTGTGTATTGGAGAGGATTTGAATGGTAAAACTCACTTTTTAGAAAGCCTTCTTACTAACTAAACCGGTCGCACTCTAATTATTTTTCTAAACCGATAATTAAACGGGATAATAATTTACACAATCGATTTCAATAACCGGGAAACCGAAATCACCCAATTTTAGGTCGGTTTGGTTCGATTTTGTTTTCTACTGATAGGAAGGAGAAAAAAAAACCCTAGAGGAGGTCAGGTCACACAGATAACATAAACCTTTGCAAAGGCTTTTGATGCTCCTTCGTCTTACGGCTCGCTCTATTCGTCGTTACACCTCTTCTTCTTCTTCGTCTCTACCAGCTCTCTTCTTCTCGGCGTCGTCGTTTTGTACTGTTCCGTCAATGGCAGTTAATCATCCAAAGGATGAGGCGTATCTTTCCGCCGTCATCCCAAAACGTATCAAGATTTTCGAGCAGATCCAAGCCAATCAACTCGAGAAGCTTAAGTCCCTGCCGCACGATCCGATCAAGTAAGTACGATGTCGATGTTTTATATGTATCACTGTGATTTGTTTGTCTAGAGTTTCAATTTGTTTGTTGAAGATTGATTTTGGATTTCTGGCGTTGTGTGTGTTTTAGGATTACGTTGCCAGATGGGAATGTGAAAGAAGGGAGGAAATGGGAGACAACTCCAATGGATATTGCTGCTCAGATTTCAAAGGGTTTGGCAAATTCTGCGCTGATTTCAGCGGTCGATGATGTTCTCTGGGATATGACTAGGCCATTGGAAGGTGACTGTAAGCTTGAGCTTTTCAAGTTTGATAGCGATAAAGGTCGCGATACTCTCTGGCATTCTAGTGCTCACATTCTTGGTCAGGTATAAGAGCTTAATCATTTTATCAAAAAGTTTTGCTAGTGGTGAACGATTCGTTTATGGTAGATGTGGGTGTGATCTTGTTGCAGGCTCTCGAACAGGAGTATGGGTGTCAACTATGCATTGGACCATGTACAACGAGAGGAGAGGTAAAAGCATCTTGTTTGTGCTAATTGTTACTTGTTTGTATGTTATGTTCCATCATTTGTGAAGTTCGGTTTCTATGTTAAGATGTTTCCTTTGCCCTAAGAGAGAAAGGTGGAATCACTGGTCTTGTTGTTTGTATTTCAATGAAGTGGTGTGCAAATGTGGCTATCGCTGATGTGATGGATTTATTATTGCAGGGTTTCTACTATGATGGATTTTATGGTGACTTGGGCCTGAACGACAATCACTTTCCTAAAATCGAAGCAGGTGCTGCAAAAGCTGCTAAGGTATCGTTTCGTCTTTAGTCTGATATTTTCTTCGATTATCTTGAAGCTTTCTTACAATATATGTTGTAAAATAGTTGGTTCGTTTCTCAAACCTATTAATGAAAATTGAATGATATATGTCACCCAAATTTTAGTCATATTTTTCTATTTACATCTCAGGAAGCACAACCATTTGAAAGGATTGAAGTGACAAAGGATCAGGCACTCGAGATGTTTTCAGAGAATAAGTTTAAGGTGGGTTAAGCTGTGGATAAATATTATTGAATTTTGTTATGCTCCCTTAACTTTACGCTTATTTCTGTCCTCTTACGTTGTTTGGACTCATTATTCTAGGTTGAAATCATCAATATTTTGCCTGCGGACGAGACCATTACTGTCTACAGATGTGGCCCATTGGTGGATTTGTGTCGTGGACCGCACATACCAAACACTTCTTTTGTGAAAGCGTTCAAGTGTTTGAGGGTGATTTGCTACTGTGTCTCTAGAAGCTACATATGTACAGATTATAGTTTGTTTTCTTATGCTGACAAATATATTTTTCTTAGGCTTCATCAGCTTACTGGAAGGGTAGCAAAGACCGTGAGAGCTTGCAGAGAGTCTATGGGATATCTTATCCTGATCAGAAGCAGCTGAAGGTACTCATATTTCTTGAATATTATGGCAGCTACGCTGTATCATAAGTATGAGTAATATCTATAATCTTTGACTTGGTCGTTACAGAAATATCTTCAATTTCTAGAAGAAGCCAAAAAGTATGACCACAGACTATTGGGCCAAAAGCAGGAACTCTTCTTTAGTCATCACCTCAGGTATTTCATTGCTAATATACTGTGTTTTCCTCTTTGTGTTTCACTGTACATACATATATTCACCATCCTTGAGCTTCAGCCCTGGAAGTTATTTCTTTCTTCCACTCGGCACTCGTGTATATAACAAGTTGATGGACTTCATTAAGAAGCAATACTGGCAAAGGGGTTACACAGAGGTTTTCCTTAGCTCTCTCATCTCATATATTTAATATACTTGTTGAGTGGGGATCGCTAAATAACCTTGCGCTGGTAGGTCATTTCACCAAATATGTACAACATGAGTCTGTGGGACACATCCGGACATGCTGAAAACTACAAGGATAATATGTTTACGTTTGATGTGAGAGGACATGGAAGCCTTAAGAGTTTCTTGACTCTGTTACTTAAGCAAGCAGCTCTCTAAGTTATATTCTGCGCATGAATGACTTATCAGAATGTTCCTTGTGTAGATTGAGAAGCAAGAGTTCGGGCTGAAACCTATGAATTGTCCTGGTCACTGCTTGATATTCCAACATAGGGTCCGCTCATATAGAGGTGTGACTCTGTTCCTTTTGTGCTATTTGATATCACCAAAAACAGATCTATGAATAATATTAGTTGTAGAAATTAAAGTTCACTCCATGAAATTCTGGCAAAACTTGTGGATTACACAGTGCTGACGTTTTCAATGACAGGAGACTTGTTCCAAAGTGTAATTTGTATTTTGTTATCTTCAAGGACTATGGCTAATGTTTTCCCTTTATAAATCTTACTAAAGAAGTTGTCTGTCATTTATCTGGACTGACGCCATCTTTTGGCTGCTTATATTATCTGATCTGTAGAGTTACCTATGAGACTGGCTGACTTTGGAGTGTTACACCGCAATGAGGCAAGTGGAGCACTTAGTGGGTTGACTCGTGTCCGACGGTTCCAGCAGGTAGATTCTGTATCCTTGTTTACTATAGTTTATTATCATTTTTCCCTTTCCATGATGCATGTTTGATACTTAATATAATGTACGCATACTTTTTCAGGATGATGCACACATATTCTGTACAACGGAACAGGTTTGTGATATATGTGTCTTATCTGGTACTGTCGGAGCTCCTTTTCTCCCAGTTTTTTTGTTATACTTAATGTCATCTATTTGCAGGTTAAGGAAGAAGTGCAGGGTGTGTTGGAGTTCATTGACTATGTGTACAAAATTTTTGGGTTTACCTATGAGCTAAAACTTTCAACGGTACCATATTTGATGATTTATTTACCAGTGCATCTACCAAATCTTATAGTCTTAGCGTGACATGTTTCTATAACCATTATTTGCATGTTAATTTAAATTTCAGAGGCCGGATAAGTACCTTGGGAGTGTGGAAACATGGGATAAAGCTGAAGCGGATCTCAAAGAAGCTATAGAAGCTTTTGGAAAGCCATTAGTGGTATTGGCACTTGTTGAATACTCAATTCTATTCACAAAAGTCTGCATTCATTCTAATGTGTGCTGTTTTGGCAGTTGAACGAAGGAGATGGTGCATTTTATGGCCCAAAGATAGACATCACAGTTTCTGATGCGATGAATAGGAAATTCCAGTGTGCTACTTTACAGGTTATGCTCTGAAACTTTTTTTAGTTTTTCTGTTCTATGCATTCCATTGCTGTAATCAGTGCAGGAGTTGATTGTATGTTTCTTGTCGCCTCTATCAGCTTGATTTTCAACTTCCGGATCGCTTCAAATTGGAATACGCAGCTGAGGACGAAGCGAAGAGGGTTAAACCTGTAATGATACATAGAGCCGTGTTGGGATCTGTGGAACGTATGTTTGCCATATTGTTGGAGCATTACAAAGGAAAATGGCCTTTCTGGATTAGTCCGCGCCAAGCCATAGTTTGCCCTATATCAGAGAAATCTCAGAAATATGCAGAAAAGGTTAAGTTTGTGGCTTTGCCTGTACTCTTTTAGTTAGCGCCTGTGGTTCGTATTAACTTATCTGCAGCATCTAATCTCTAGCGTGTCTTTTGGCACATTCATTCAAACAGGTACAAAAGGAAATTCATGATGCTGGGTTCTATGTGGATGCCGACTTAACAGACAGAAAGATCGATAAAAAGGTGACAATATTGGATCATGTTCCCATTGTTGTTCTCTGGTTGGCTGGTGATTCTAAATATTGACTTGAGTAATGATGATTGCGGTGTGTCTGTAGGTACGTGAAGCTCAGCTTGCGCAGTACAACTACATTCTGGTCGTGGGTGAAACTGAAGCAGCTACTGGACAGGTTAGACAGCCATCCATATTAAGAGTCTCTCGAGTTTAATTAATTTTGTTTTGTGTGAAGACATTTAAGACCAATTTGTTTGTTGGACCTTCACATTTTCAGGTGAGTGTTCGTCTGAGAGACAGTGCAGCCCACTCGGTGAAGAGCATTGAGGATTTGCTGGAAGAATTTAAGGCCAAGACTGCCGAATTTGTATGAGATCCAACTCCTGAAACTCTCCTGAAAACTGAAGTCATGATAGGATGTGTTTTTGTTTTTGCAAATTAGAGTCGGACCAGGATTTAAGTCTTTTTATCTTTTTCATCAAACCATATTAGGCCTAAACCATATTATACTTTTGATAACTTACAGCGACATTATTCTGTTTGCTCTCCTTTAAATTCAAATTTAAGATACTTGGAAAATAACCAAACCGATGTTAGAAAAGTAAGAACATCACTTGCAGAGATTATTGTATCCTTCAATTTTTCTCTTGCGGTTCTCAAATCCGTGGATTTAACAAATCCAGTGGAGTTAACCACAAAAAGAATAATGCACTTTTGAATGCTGTTCGAGGCCACCGTGGAGCACCCTGATAATCTTGTGTAGATCTTGCTCACAAAGCTCTACGCGATGGTATCAAATTTTTGTTGTGAAGGAACATGGTGTGAAAACTAACACAAGGCAACAAATGGGGAATTCAGGAAAGCCTAAGAAGCTCTTAAGAATGCTGAAGGATTGCTTATGTGATTCTGTTGCCATAAAATTCTGCTGAGCTTTAGAAGAGTTATACTCTGATTAAGTCATTGTTTCTGACCTTGTACACATTTTGTTTAAACTCTAATCAAGGTATCATTATCATCATCTCCACCACCACCATATGACTTCACTAGAACTCACATTTTCTTTTGACAGAAACTATTGTGTAGCTTCTATTTATTTAAAGAATCTAAAGATTCGCAATCTTTTAGAAACATTCTTCAATTATTATTATATTGAACCAGGGTCATTATAATTATTTTTTAATAAAATATGGAATAAGGTTGTGTTGCCCATAAAATTCCTAGTCCAACAAGATTTAACACCAAATATCATCCGGACGAACGGACCGGACCATTGTGTATTTCATGAGTTCAGGACTTAGGGTCAGGAGGACTTAGGTCGGACCGGATTCGGGTCATTCGTAATTCTAACTTCAACAACTTTTTTTTAATAAGCAAAAAAAAAGAAAACCAAAATTGTTCGAATTTTTGTTGTCAACAAAGACAACAACCAACTTGTTTAGCTTCTGTTTTTTTTTTTTTTTTATTTATTGATGGAGCATTCTGACACAAGACAGAGGTACTATAGGCTAGTTCTGCTTTTTCTCTAGTGAAAAAAGAGAGAGAGAGAGAGAAAAGAAAAGAAAAAACACATTAAAATCTGTGACAACATCTCTCACGTGCTCTCTCTCTCTCTCTAATTGCAGTTGCAGCAGTTTGTATCCAAATCCACGCGCCTTTTTCCTCTCTCTTTCTCTCTCTCTCTCTCTCATTAGATTAATCAAAACTTTGAAACCAGTTTCCAGTTTCACGTAGCCTCTCCTCAGATCCGTCCCCTGGAAGCTCTGTATGTGTCTTCAAATCTCTCATCTCTTTAGTTTCCTTTCATGATTTCTCGATTACCTTGGAGATTAAGCTAATTTTTTTGTGGGTTAGGGTTTCTTTTTAGAAATCGGGTAATGCACATTTGTGTTTTTTTTTATCTCTCCTTCCTTCTTCGTTTCCAAACGCATACCCAGTTTTGAACCTCTGACATCTTTTTCGTCTATTGTTTTTATATCTTCGATTTTAAAGTTTTGAATTTTGAATTTGAAAAAAGTATTATTAGGTTTCTTCCATTTTTTTACTTAGAAAGTTCTTTTTTTTTTTTCTCTTCTCCTTTGTTTTGTTTTGGTTTAGCAACTTTGGGTCCTCTAGGGTTTACAAAAAAATTGAAGCTTTTTTATGTTCTCTTCTTTTAATGTTCTAACACCATCTTCTTCTGTGAAGGTTTGCAGAGAGAATGGGGTTTATCTCTAGGAATGTTTTTCCGGCGTGTGAGAGTATGTGTATTTGCTGTCCAGCTCTCAGGTCGAGATCTCGTCAGCCCGTCAAGCGTTACAAGAAATTGCTTGGTGAGATCTTCCCTAAATCCCCTGTAAGTGTGTGTACCCTCCTTGAAGCTCACTTCGTTATAAAGTTTCCACTTTTCACTTGTGATTTGGTAACATCTTTGCTTCAGACCATCTGGTATAGGTTTTGATTTGAGAGTTTGTAAACGTGCTTGGGGTATATTTTCAACTTAGGCTTTGTATGAATGTTCTCTAGGATGGTGCACCAAATGAGAGGAAGATTGTCAAATTGTGCGAGTATGCTGCCAAGAACCCGATCCGTATCCCTAAGGTAGAGTTTTGGTTTTTGAATCTTACTACTTAGTTGGTGAGGAGGAGTCTTGTGTTTAAGTTCTGTTCAGCATATTCTGTTTTGTGGCTGTCACAGATCGCCAAGTTTCTTGAAGAGAGGTGTTACAAGGACCTTCGATCTGAACAGATGAAGTTCATTAATATTGTTACCGAGGCTTACAACAAAATGCTTTGCCATTGCAAGGATCAGATGTAAGCTTTCTAATACCTGGCAGTTTTAGGAAAGCAAAATTAGTTATGCAAATTCGTAGCCTGTTTTGTTACTTCGATGATTACTTCGATGATTCTTAAACACTTGCCTGTTTTCTTTTCCTCTTATTTAAGGGCTTATTTTGCTACAAGTTTGCTGAATGTGGTTACGGAACTACTTGAAAATTCAAAGCTGGACACACCGACCATTCTTGGATGCCAAACATTGACGAGGTTCATTTACAGTCAGGTAAAATGTTAATTGAAGAACATTAGGAGAACTATGCATACTGAGGCTTTGACTGATTTAACAATTCAGAATGTTCATGGCTTCTACACTTATGCTAGTCCATGTTGAAAACGTGAAATTTCTCACCCTTCATCTGCTATGAACAGGTTGATGGAACTTATACTCACAGCATTGAAAAATTTGCACTCAAAGTTTGTGCATTGGCTCGTGAAGAAGGTGACGAACATCAAAAGCTGTGTCTAAGAGCATCTGGCCTGCAATGCCTTTCAGCGATGGTACTAGAACTAGTTCTTTTAGTCTTCCAAATTCAGTCAATCTTACTCCCAAAAGTTTCTGTCCGGTTTTAACAAGTTTTTCTTATATTTGCTTCTTCACCAGGTTTGGTTTATGGGAGAGTTTTCGCATATATTTGCTGCTGTTGATGAGATTGTACATGCCACTCTTGATAATTACGAGGCAAACATGATTGTTCAGACCAACGAAGACAGAGAAGAGCAAAATTGTAACTGGGTAAATGAAGTGATTAGATGTGAAGGCCGAGGGACAGCAGTTTGTAATAGCCCTAGCTACATGATTGTCAGACCAAGAACAGCAAGAAAAGATCCGACTCTGTTGACCAAGTAACTCACTTAATCCTCTATTTGTTGCCATGATGTCTTTGTATTTTTCTCTTTGCTAAGTGCCTCATTCTCTTTTTATTGTTTTAGAGAAGAGACTGAGATGCCCAAAGTTTGGGCACAGATATGTCTTCAGAGGATGGTTGACCTGGCTAAAGAAAGCACAACTCTGCGGCAAATCTTGGATCCTATGTTCAGCTATTTCAATTCTAGACGCCAATGGACTCCCCCAAATGGGCTGGCCATGATAGTTCTCTCTGATGCAGTATACTTGATGGAAACCTCTGGTATCTTCTTTATGTCTTGTCTTGTTTTCTTAGAATATTGGGTTTTTGTCTAGACACCTTTTTGTCTAAACCTCATAGCTATGTTTCTTTATATATATTAGGGAGTCAGCAATTGGTGTTGTCGACTGTTGTACGCCATCTTGACAATAAGCATGTTGCCAATGACCCTGAGCTCAAGGCTTATATCATACAAGTTGCTGGTTGTCTAGCAAAGCTGATCAGGACTAGCTCGTATCTTAGGGACATAAGTTTTGTTAATGACTTGTGTCGGCACCTGAGGAAAAGCTTTCAGGCAACAGCTAGATCAATTGGAGATGAGGAACTCAACTTGAACGTGATGCTTCAAAATTCTATTGAAGATTGTCTGCGGGAGATAGCCAAAGGAATTGTTAATACACAGCACCTATTCGATATGATGGCTGTTTCAGTCGAGGGACTTCCTTCTTCAGGAATTGTTTCACGCGCAGCGGTTGGATCGCTGTTGATACTTGCTCATGCAATGTCTTCAGCATTATCTCCATCTATGCGTTCACAACAGGTGAACTATAGTTTTTTTTTTTTTCTTCCTAGTTTCTAACATCATCTTTACAGATTATTTAATCCTTATTTTAATTTTATACAGGTTTTCCCAGATGGACTTCTTGATGCGCTTCTAAAAGCAATGCTGCATCCAAATGTCGAAACCCGTGTAGGAGCGCATGAAATATTTTCAGTAATACTGTTGCAAAGTTCTGGTCAATCTCAGGCTGGACTTGCATCAGTGAGAGCTTCTGGCTATCTTAATGAATTAAGAAACTGGAGGAGTGATACAACATCTGCCTTCACATCTATTACTGCTCGATTAGACAAGCTCAGGAAGGAGAAGGATGGTGCCAAGATTGAGAAGAACGGTTATAATAATAATACTCACGAAGATCTTAAGAACTACAAATCGTCCCCAAACTTTCACAAGTTGAATTCCATAATCGATAGGACTGCTGGTTTTATTAATCTAGCTGATATGGTAACATTTTTTTCCTTGCTTACAATTGGATGTTATGTGCTATAGGACCATCACATGTTTATGTTTATGCAATTGTCTGATACTGTCTGGTGATGCAGTTACCTTCAATGATGAAGTTTACAGAGGATCAAATCGGGCAATTGTTATCTGCATTTTGGATACAATCGACTCTTCCTGATATCTTACCTTCCAACATTGAAGCTATTGCTCATTCTATCAGCTTGATGCTTCTTTCCTTGCGATTGAAGGTCAACATAAAGTTTCTCTTCTTTTCTGACTCTTAATATTTCACTTTCATGATGCCATACTTAACCTCTCATGATCATTTTTTTATTGCAGAATCCTGATGACGGGCTTGTTGTTCGAGCCTTCCAGCTGCTCTTCTCATTGAGGAATCTTTCTTTGGAGCTTAATAACGGTATTGATTGATGATAATACTCTCTCTTAAATTGATCAAAGTTTTAGAAATGGCTTATGAGCAACCAAACTTTCTTCATTGCCAGGTTCATTACCCACAGTTTGCAAGCGGTTGATCCTTGCTTTATCCACAAGTACGCTGATGTTCGCTGCCAAAATATATCAGATCCCTCATATTTGTGAAATGCTGAAGACTCAAGTTCCTGGTGATGTGAGTTCTCTCAGATGTGTTGTTTCAGTTATTAATTTCATCCATGGAGATTGTGTAACATGACTTGATTATGTGCTGAATTTTTTTCAGGTGGATCCCTATCTATTCATTGGCGATGACTTACAACTTCACGTAAGAACACAGGCAAATATGAAAGATTTTGGGTCCTCAGGTGATAGCCAGATGGCTACTTCAATGCTGTTTGAGATTCGAAGCAAAGTAGAGCTGTCCAACACTATTATAACCGATATCGTCGCAAAAAATCTACATAAGATTTCTAAGGTAATTCTTATATATTCTGTTTCTCAGTGGGCATTAGCTCTGATCAATGGCTTTAGGCACCATAAAAGAGTATAAACCTGGTGATTCTTGTGCTGATTTTTTTATATATATTTTCTTGTTAAGCTCGAGGAAGCTGATGTGAAGATGCAACTCTTGGAGTCATTCACACCTGATGATGCCTTTATGTTTGGATCACGACCAAATGTTGAACCTCAACCAAACCAAAGTGTCTCTAAGGAATCGCTATCCTTCGATGAGGTAAACTATTCTCTGAAGACCCATATTCTTTGGGATTTTGATGATAAAAGGAACTGTAAACACTTGTGTTTCTTTTTATCACAGGACATACCTGCAGGTTCAATGGCTGAGGACGAAGTGACGAGTGAACTCTCTGTGCGTTTTCCTCCAAGAGGATCTCCTTCACCATCTATTCCTCAAGTTATCAGCATTGGCCAGCTTATGGAATCTGTAAGTGTAGACTGAATTCGGCATAAAGAAGATACTGGCTGATATATAGATATCTATGTTGTTGTCTCTTATAGTTGGTTTGTTATTTGTTGTCTAGGCGCTTGAGGTGGCTGGTCAAGTAGTTGTGTCATCTGTCTCTACTTCACCGCTTCCTTATGACACAATGACTAACCGCTGTGAAACATTTGGGACTGGTACTAGACAGAAGCTCTCAAGGTGGTTGGCTACTGAGAACCGCCAGATGAATGGTCTCTACAGAAACTCACCAGAGGAATCATATGCACTTGAGAAGGTACGTAACAGTGAGTAGGGTATATATTTTTGCCTACCAAACCTACTTATAGTAAACAGATTAGAACTACAAACTGTTGAAATCTGCTATGGTCTTCAATCATAGTGAGAAAGGTCTTAACTTTATGATTACTAGGCTTACATGTTGATACGCTGTGTTACAGGTAGTAGAAGATGGGAACATCTATGGAAGAGAATCTGGAGTGTTGCAGGATTCATGGTCCATGATGAGACTACCTCCAGCTAGTCCCTTTGACAATTTCCTCAAAGCAGCAGGAGCTGGAAGATGATTCGACTAACTTCATAATATATAAATCTTCTCTGTAGAAAGTGTGTAATCTTGTTGTTGTTATTGGGTTTGTAGAGAGCTAACTTATCTAGACACAAGCACGATGCTTCTCTTTCTCTGTTTCAAAACAGACACAGACACATGTGGTAGTGATATCTAGAATCAGTAGTTGGCAGTAGTAAGTAGTAATGCCGTTAGGACAAGAATGTTACTGTTGTTGTTATGATCCATTAGAGAACGAACCAATGCTCTATCTACTAGTTTAATGTATCAGATTCTCTATATTAAACTCATCAGCAAACAAAATCGAGGATTTAAAGTTCATATCTTTTACTAATGACGGTGAACTAGACTGGCCGGTTTGGGTTTGGGTTTGGGTTCCAATGAACCGACATTAAAACGACGACGTATTTTGTCGTAAAGCAAAATGGTGGTGTTGTTCTCTCGCAGTGCCTTTAAAATTGGGGTTTTGCTTCGTCGGGGTTTATGAAGGGCTTTGATAGTAATCTTCGTCTACAGGCTTCTTCTTCTTCTTCTCCACAATTCTCCAATGGTTTCTTGCCTAAAAGGCAAAACTCTATAAACCTCAATCTCAGAAATTGCTATCACAGATCTTTCTCTCCCACCATGTTAAAGCTCTTCACTTCTTCCGCTTCTCGAGTCCATCATTTGACTCCGGCAATTAGGGTCGGGTCTAGTAGCCCTGTGGAGTCACCATTGTTCAAAGCGTTGAGTCAGCTTACTGGGTGGAATCGGCGATCTGCTTCTTTAGGTCAACGTGTTTTCTTCTGCTCCGAGCCTACCGATGGAGAGGCGGCGGCTGAGGCTGAAGCTAAGGCGGTCGAGTCCGATTCTGAAGGTTCTGACTCAAAATCGTCGTCTGCGATTGTGCCCACTAACCCTAGGCCAGAGGATTGTTTAACGGTTAGTGTTAATTTTGTAGGATTATGGTTTTGTCTTTCTAATCGCAATGTATATATGCTTTGATGGATCGTTGGCAGTTTAATTGTAGAGGCAAAATCTTATCCTTGCTGAAATGATTACAAAGTTGTAAACTTTTGGTCTTATGAGATGCTTTTCATCTTTGTTGAAGCGTCTGTTATTGTATACTGTTCCATGGTGGTTTTTTTGAATTTGGATTTGGTGGTTTTTAGTTATTAGTCAGAGCAAAACCAGAGGCTTTTGTGATTGTGACTAATAGACATTTCAGTTAGACTTATACTTTTCTGTTGTTAAATTGCAGGTTCTAGCATTGCCGGTGCCGCATAGGCCTCTTTTTCCTGGTTTTTACATGCCAATCTATGTCAAGGTATGTCAATTCATCCTTTTCTGGCCATTCAACATTTTGTTAACATGTTTATCCCCAAAACTTTCATTGAATTCTCTCTATGGTGGACTGTATCTAGCCTTAGAACTAGACTCAGTAGACCCAGCATCACCAATTACCAAAGTTGACACCTCAGGTTCTTTGAAATCTGCTGGTTATTTTTCTAGTATATATAGAGATTTTAGCGGCATTTGATGCATTATTAACTACCTCATTGTTTCTTATATTATAATCTTTCCTGCTTGGTTCATTTGATGATGTGGGCAAACTTGCTACAACTATTTATCTCTAACTATAGTGGTAACATTAACTTTTTAGTTTGGGAGATGCGCATTTTTTGCCTCTGACCACCATGTGATTTTTTATGGTGTGCAGGATCCTAAAGTACTCGCAGCCTTACAGGAGAGCAGAAGACGACAAGCTCCATATGCAGGAGCTTTCCTTCTGAAGGATGACCCATCAGCTGATTCATCTTCAAGCACTGATGCAGAAAAAAATATAAATGAGCTAAAAGGGAAAGAGTTACTTAACAGGCTTCACGAAGTTGGCACACTTGCTCAGGTAATGTTGCTGCTACGTCTCTTTAATGTCTGTTTGGTTTCTGTGTGATCAAATCAAATAGCATAACTAGCATTACAATTTCCTTGTTGATTTCCCAGATTTCAAGTATCCAAGGTGACCAAGTTATCCTTGTTGGTCATAGGCGACTTCGCATAACAGAGATGGTAAGTCGGTAGAGTAACAGGGTTCTTCATACATGGTAGAATTTCAGTTAAGAAAGAATTCAAAGTTCAAAAGCCTAGCAGCGACTACACCTTTTGTGTCCTTTGGTTGACCGAGTTACTTTTTATTAAGGGAGATTTTTTTTTTCTTTATACAGGTGAGTGAGGAACCACTTACCGTCAAAGTCGATCATCTTAAGGTATAATTATGCTTTATGATATGAGACTTCTGTTTGATTTTTCTTTTTTCTTTTTGAAATTCTCAAGTCAGGAACCTTTTTTCTTGTTCTCTGTGCAGGATAACCCATTTGACATGGACGATGATGTCATCAAGGCAACATCCTTTGAAGTTATTTCAACGCTTAGGGATGTACTAAAGACAAGTTCACTATGGAGAGATCACGTTCAGACATATACCCAGGCATGTTCTCTTCATAATTTTCACGTGTGCAGGTAAAAACTTTCAGGACACCTGTCTTAGTAGATGTCTTTCAAACTTGTGTAGCATATAGGTGATTTCACGTATCCACGATTAGCCGATTTTGGAGCTGCGATATGTGGTGCAAATAGGCATCAAGCTCAAGAAGTTCTTGAAGAACTGGATGTAAGTAGTTACACTATTCTTGTAGTTGTATGGGTTTCCCTGCTTGTTCAATCTCTCATCTCTACCTTTATTGACCCAGGTTCACAAACGTCTGCGGTTGACGCTGGAATTGATGAAAAAAGAAATGGAAATTAGCAAGATTCAGGTACTATTTCTGGGGCTACTTAGCCGCTAGCTGTTTGAATGAAATATAATTCAAATCTTTTGAACCATATAGGAAACCATAGCAAAAGCAATTGAAGAAAAGATTAGCGGTGAGCAACGCCGGTACTTACTAAATGAGCAGCTCAAGGCTATAAAGAAGGTATGTTTCATCCCGCCTCATAAAATTTTCTTGTATTTTTCGTCAACTCAACATTATGTCAGTGGTATATATCATATTTGGTTTATTCATTTAAGTGATCCAATGCAGGAGCTTGGTGTGGAGACCGATGATAAATCTGCACTTTCTGGTCGGTACTACCTTAGTATCTTCAATTTTATGTATTCATTTATATCACCGTTAGAGATTTATAATTTCACTGCCTTATGCATTCATGAGGCGTCAGTGTCCTTGGTATGAGTTCAGAGACCAGTACACTGTTATTTGTAAGACAACTGCAACTGATATTCTATTCATCACTGCAGCAAAGTTTAAGGAAAGGATTGAGCCTAACAAGGAAAAAATTCCAGCGCATGTATTACAAGTCATAGAAGAAGAGCTTACAAAACTGCAGCTGTTAGAGGCCAGTTCAAGCGAGTTTAACGTGACCCGTAACTACCTAGATTGGTTGACCATATTACCATGGGGAAATTACAGGTATTTTACTCTTGCTTTATCTTGTAACTTTATTATTTAAGTAAAGCAGCAGCTAGTCTTTATGAGGGACTGACAGAGAGGATGAACATCCGTGCTCATCACATGGCACCATATGTATTTGCTTTGTGTTCACTGATTGAGGAATCTATTTTATTAAATTTGCAGTGATGAAAATTTTGATGTGGTGCGGGCACAAAAAATTCTGGACGAGGATCACTATGGCTTATCTGACGTAAAGGAAAGAATACTGGAATTTATTGCGGTTGGAAGACTTAGAGGCACTTCACAAGGTATGATACTTGCACAGTAGTTGTGGCCCCTTTCTGATTGATCTTGAATGATGAAAAAGAACTTGTCCTGGTCTATAAGCCTGCAGCTAAAATTTGAGTATATGTGTCACCAGGGAAAATCATCTGCCTCTCCGGCCCTCCTGGAGTAGGTAAAACTAGTATTGGCCGTTCTATCGCACGCGCTCTTAATCGCAAGTTTTTCCGGTTCTCTGTTGGAGGGTTAGCAGATGTCGCTGAGATCAAGGTATAACTCATTTTTTTCTTTACTTGCAAAGTTTAGTCAAATGATTTCGATTAAATTCTGTCACAGAAACAATAAATCATTCTCGTAATAACGTGTTTAGGGGCATCGTCGAACATATGTTGGCGCCATGCCTGGAAAGATGGTGCAATGTCTAAAGAGTGTAGGGACATCAAATCCTCTTGTTCTAATCGATGAGATTGATAAGGTAATATCTTTCTAGTATTGTGAGTTTGTGACTAGCTTCCTGAAGTTGGTAGTCACATATGTAGCTTCTTTTATTCATCGATATTATACTGTTCATCATTAGTTAAGAAAGTCAAATTTCTCTGCAATAAAGTGTTATTGTTCCTTGGCAGCTTGGGAAAGGCCATGCTGGTGACCCAGCCAGTGCTTTGTTGGAGCTTCTGGATCCAGAGCAAAATGCAAATTTTTTGGACCACTATCTCGACGTTACTATTGACCTATCAAAGGTTAGTAATGTGGTTATCATTTTGTTTCATATGGTTCTAGGCTGTCTGTTAATTGCTGATCCATTTCCCTACAGGTTTTATTTGTGTGCACAGCAAAATGTGATAGACATGATTCCAAATCCTCTGCTAGACAGAATGGAGGTGATTTCTATTGCTGGGTATATTACTGATGAGAAAGTTCATATCGCAAGAGACTATTTGGAAAAAACTGCACGTGGAGATTGTGGCGTCAAACCTGAACAGGTCTCACTTTAATCCTGTTCTCCAATTGTGTCTGCTTTTAACTTGGTTTAGTAATTGTCAATGAGTCACATACTTCTAGGATTTGCTCAATTTGTTCATACTATCTGCAGGTTGAGGTGAGTGATGCAGCTCTTCTTTCCTTGATAGAAAATTACTGCAGAGAAGCAGGTGTTAGGAATCTCCAGAAACAGATCGAGAAGATTTACCGTAAGGTAAGTTTTGCTACAAGACTCTGAATGATTTCTTTAAGCCCCCAAAATTTAACATCATTTTTCTTTTGTAGATTGCTCTTAAATTAGTGCGTGCAGGAGCAGTCGCCGAAGTGCCTGCAGTTGCAAGTGATCCCGAAGAAGCTGAAATTGTGTCCGAAGTCGGCGTAGAATCCCCAGAGAACCATACTGATAAAGAAAACCCTGTGTCCTCTGATTCGTCATTGGAAGAATCAAATGAAGAGGCTCAAACCGAGAAGATGGCGATTGAAAAGGTAATGATTGATGAATCAAACCTTGCGGATTATGTAGGAAAACCGGTATTCCATGCAGAGAAGCTATATGAGCAGACACCGGTAGGTGTTGTGATGGGTCTAGCTTGGACATCAATGGGTGGTTCAACATTGTACATAGAGACAACTGTTGTGGAGGACGGGGAAGGTAAAGGTGGCCTGAATATAACGGGTCAGCTCGGTGATGTGATGAAAGAAAGCGCACAAATTGCTCACACAGTCGCTAGAAAGATAATGCTAGAGAAAGAACCAGAGAATCAGTTCTTTGCAAACTCCAAGCTTCATCTCCATGTCCCTGCAGGAGCCACCCCCAAGGACGGTCCAAGTGCAGGCTGCACCATGATCACATCTTTATTATCACTTGCCACGAAGAAACCAGTTAGAAAGGATCTTGCAATGACCGGAGAAGTTACACTAACTGGAAGAATTCTTCCTATTGGTGGGGTAAGTTAGCAACTCCAGACGTCTCTCACTCTGTTAATTCTTTATTTTTGACATTTTACCGAATTGCTGCAAGTTTCTTACACAAAATATCTCAGGTGAAGGAGAAAACTATTGCGGCTAGGCGGAGTGAGATTAAAACAATAATATTTCCGGAGGCAAACCGAAGAGACTTTGATGAGCTGGCGGAGAATGTGAAAGAAGGGCTTGAAGTTCACTTTGTGGATGATTATGGAAAGATCTTTAAGCTCGCCTTTGGCTATGACAAACAAGAAGACTGAAACAACAAGAATAGACGAGTCAAATTCACCCTCGTCATCATTTGTTGTCTCCCATCTAAACAACAAGACCATTCTTGATTCTTTCACTTTTCTTTTTCAAGAAGAAAGTTATTTGTGTAACACTTAAAGTCTATCAACTGTTGGTATCTTGGCGGAAGCAAGATTCACTCATACTTAATAACAGACTATTACATTAGAACGAAAGAAGGAGAATTATCCTATTATTTGCATTTTTTCATTCAATAAAAGTGGAAACATAAAAGAAGGAATGCTCATATTATACATCGTGTGAGAGAATGCTCCTCGATATCGGCTACTTACACTTCATCTCGATTCTCATGTCAGAGAAACTATCAGAAGAAGCATCTAAAAACAAACACCAGAAGCATCTAGAATACCGAGAGAAGATCAGGCTCTACTAAAGCAGAAACTAACCCTTCCCTTTGCCTCCATGTTCTTCTTTGAGTACCTGA
This sequence comes from Camelina sativa, assembly GCF_000633955.1. Taxonomy (NCBI): domain Eukaryota; kingdom Viridiplantae; phylum Streptophyta; class Magnoliopsida; order Brassicales; family Brassicaceae; genus Camelina; species Camelina sativa. The sequence continues at coordinate 18,384,077 of NC_025704.1, forward strand.
GACAAGATCATTAACTAAATCATCAACCAAAGTAGATACTATCTCTCCCTCAATGTCAATGCCTTCTTCATACGTCTCTTTCTCGAAATCAAGCCATCTCCCTTCGAAACTGCTCATCTCTTTGTCAACAAGCTCATCCATCATCATCTCTCTCATCTTCTTCAACCCATGAATCTCTCTGTTCAGTTCTTCTGCTAACCAATCTCTTTGTTCAAACAAAAACCCGCACTTGCCTAATAGCCCCCTGCAGCTACCCATAAACATCCGCTCGCACTTGAGCGCTAAGCACTTATTGACAAAATCAAACAGTGTCTTTCTGTTGATTTTGGCTGCTGTTGCTTCTCCTCGGCCTTCCATTTCATCAAAGAGGCTCGCAGGTAATATGTCAGTGGCCATTCCCAGAGCAAATTCTTTCACCAACAGTTGGTCAGACCTGAGGATCTCGGATATGTACCCAAGCTCCCAGTCGAGACTTTCTTCACCTTCTGAACAACTCAGTGTTATTACAGATTCTGAGAGCTCGGACTCGTCTTGTAATTGGTGCGACTCATTTGATGAAAACCAGGTGGGTTCTTGGTCTGATGAGGACTGTATTGTCCCTGTAAAGCCCAAAGCGTTAGACAGGATCAAAGTAGCCGCAAATCTAGCTTTCATGTAAGCCATCAGTTCCTATTGAGTGCAAACAGTGTTTTCAAACAATACATGTATCTTAGGGATTCAAGTTTTGCAGGCTGAATGTTGACTTTAGAATATCAATTGCTCTTATTGATTCGGTGGGACTTGGGAGAAAGAAAACTAAACATTTTGTTGTAAAGTATTGAGAAAACAAACCGTATTCTGCGGACTGTCTGCAATCTAAGAAACTCTTGCTGCAGGAGCTTCTGAGATCATCTGCTTCAGTTACAGTGCTAATGCTGCTAACTTCGAGCTCTTCTGCTTGTATCTTTATTTTCAGAAGAAATTATACAAAACATAATTAGTTAGAAAGCCTTAAATAACCTAAATATATTTACAAGTAGAAACAGTGCCGGTCTAAAACTATAGAATGCAAAATATGACTAATAAGAATTTGCATACTTAATCTCTTAGATGCATTAGGAAGGAACTAACCTGGAATTTTTGTTTGTCATAGAATGAAGTGCAGTCAGAAACAGATTCACTCTTCGATAAAACTTTATCCAGACCGTTTTGAGTCGACTTTTCATATTCTGATGCAGATGAAATCATCCCGTTCACCTCATCCTTTGGAATGGACCATGAAGACTCTTCTTCGGTCAGGCTACAGCTAGAAGACTCAAGCTTAGAAGTCAGCTCTCTGAGCTTTTGCTCCAACAAAACATTTAAGGAATCGCCGCCAATCACTTTGAAACTAACTGCAGATTCTGTGTCTTGATCAATTCCTTGGGAGGAAGATAGTGAATCAGATGATAAGCCTTTGATGGGGGATGAGAATGTGAACGAAATCACATCCATTTCCTTTTTCCGATCATTTTTGCCTTTGCTCAAGCCACCATCAATGGTGATGTTACATTTGATCAAATTTTCACTCCTTTTGGTCCGTTTATCATCAGAGATTCCAGATTTTTGCATCCCATTAGGGAGCTTTTTGCTCCGGGGAAGAGTCTTTTTGCGTGACAAAGATAAAGAATTATTCTTTTCCATCGCGGCCGTTGTTAAACCCGAGTGCTTTGATAACGATCCACTTTCCACTGGATACTTGTTTACAACTTTGTTATTTACTTTGCTGCTTTTTTGGTTCGAAACAGAGGTCGTTGAAGGTTGGTTGTCTCTGCAGTTCTGTTTCTGGTTATTCTGCTTAAGCATACTCTTTCCCATGCTGATGGGAGCTCCTCTAAGACCATTCTGGCTTTTGACTATACACTTTTTAGCTTCTGCCTTCTCCTTTTGGTTTGCAGAGTTTCTGGTGACACTTACGGGCGTTGTACTGGCTTTTGCTTGTGCGGATACATAAGATGATGGCTTCACTTTACCCTTCAAACCATCAGAACTGCTTTTTCCCATGAACTTACTAGTTGACGGCGTCATGAGTGATGTTGAGGTTCTCTTCTCGTTGTGCTTTCCTCTTTGGTACTTAAGGTTAAAGTTATCATGGGAGACTTGACGGCTAGACATTTTCTGTGCAGCTTCTAATTTCTCTCTTAAATCTTGAATCCTCATAGGAACTGATGAAGGAGAATTAGATGGCGAAAACCGCGTTCTAGCAACCATCCTAGGACTTGGGTCAATCATTCTTGAAGCCGCTTCCATTACATAAATAGGGTTCCTGGATGGGACAAACCCGGGACTCCGGATAGGAGACAGGTGTCTACTGTTGGTAACACATATTGGTTTAGCCGACCTGGGGGGAAAAGTCTCAGATTGAAACCGTTCAATCGGTTGGTTGCGNTGTTGTTAAACCCGAGTGCTTTGATAACGATCCACTTTCCACTGGATACTTGTTTACAACTTTGTTATTTACTTTGCTGCTCTTTTGGTTCGAAACAGAGGTCGTTGAAGGTTGGTTGTCTCTGCAGTTCTGTTTCTGGTTATTCTGCTTAAGCATACTCTTTCCCATGCTGATGGGAGCTCCTCTAAGACCATTCTGGCTTTTGACTATACACTTTTTAGCTTCTGCCTTCTCCTTTTGGTTTGCAGAGTTTCTGGTGACACTTACGGGCGTTGTACTGGCTTTTGCTTGTGCGGATACATAAGATGATGGCTTCATTTTACCCTTCAAACCATCAGAACTGATTTTTCCCATGAACTTACTAGTTGACGGCGTCATGAGTGATGTTGAGGTTCTCTTCTCGTTCTGCTTTCCTCTTTGGTACTTAAGGTTAAAGTTATCATTGGAGACTTGACGGCTAGACATTTTCTGTGCAGCTTCTAATTTCTCTCTTAAATCTTGAATCCTCATAGGAACTGATGAAGGAGAATTAGATGGCGAAAACCGCGTTCTAGCAACCATCCTAGGACTTGGGTCAATCATTCTTGAAGCCGCTTCCATTACATAAATAGGGTTCCTGGATGGGACAAACCCAGGACTCCGGATAGGAGACAGGTGTCTATTGTTGGTAACACATATTGGTTTAGCCGACCTGGGGGGAAAAGTCTCAGATTGAAACCGTTCAATCGGTTGGTTGCGCCCATTATTTGTTCTTGAATCCAAACGGTCCCAGGAAATACCATCATAGTCAGTACGGAGATTTACATAACCAAGATTCTCATATGCATCCCATCTGTTGGTGTTTCGTGAAGGTCTGAGGAAAAACAGATCAAGATCGGGATTGAATCGAGGTTCCTGGACATTTGGTACAGGTAGAGACTCTAAACCCATAAGCCTGGCAACCACACTTGGGGCTCTTGTCCCCTGTCCATCATCACTGGTAACAGAAGATGCACAACAGCTTGAGTCACTTCTCGGGTTGTAACATGAACTCTTTCCAGTCTCATCAACCTCAACCTGTCCAAAAGATAACATCAAACCAAATTTGTTCCTCTCATCCGCTAAACTAAGACTAAAGCCACTTGACAAAAACAAGGGAATAGTATTGAGATAACTCACAAGAGAAACCTTCGACTTCAAGAGGTTTTGAGCAGTCTGTTTTATCTGCTTTGATTCTTCTGGTACAAAAACAAGAAGAAGAAGGAACTTGAGATTACTTACTAGAATCCAAACAAAGATCGAATCATACTTTCTTATATACACAGCATTATAATACAAATGAATCAAAACTTGTTATTAAACAATAACCAATTCTTCCAAACAAGAAGTACATTGTCTTAGACCAACTAGTTCTACATGTCACAGAATTCACAAGAACAGAACCAAACATTTCTAACTATTTGTAAGCATTTACAAAAACAAGAACAGCACTGTCTGTAATCATAATAAAATCTCATTCAAACAAGAAGTACATTGTCTTAGACCAAACATTTATACATGCCACAGGATTCACAAGAACTAAACCAAATCTTTGTGAGCATTACAAAGGCAATACTGCAGACTCACCTGAGAGTTCAGAGCTGCTGGAAGAGAAGAGCTTCTTACGAGATTTTCCAGGCCAATCGATTAAATTAAAAAAACCTCCTCTGGATCGTTTCCTTTCAACAACTTCCATTTTATTTCATCTACAGATAAACAATCACTAGAATCACTTCCCTGGGATGTAACTAGCAAGATGCAGCAACACATAATCTTGATTCCAAAACAGCAGATAACCAAACGAAACCGGACCAAAAAAAAAAAACCGCATAAACCTCAATAATTCACCCCAACTCTTAGCTGAACTAAAAGAAGATTAAGACAGTTCAATTCTAATATACATTCAGATAAGGCCACCACAGAATAATACAGATACAAACATGAACCCAATATTACCTATCGTTTAACTTCAGATGCCAAAGACGTCAACTTCAACTTATCGCTCATCCCATTTTGAGTTAATTCCAGACACCCTTGTGGAGAAATCAACCGAATTCGAAGATTTTGAGACGTTAACAGCAAAATGTGACAACGGGAAACAAAAACCCAGAAATGCTGCGGACTGTTCACGCACAAAACCGATTAAAAACCTAAACTTTAGAAGATCTATCTAGCCCTAAAAGCTAGCAAACAACACTAGGGGTAGGGGGTGGGTCTTGTGTTCCTCAAACACAGTAATTGAGAAAATTGGAATTGATGCAAAGGTTTTAAAACACCAATGAATCTTAGAAGAAAGAGAGAGATTCTTGAGAAATGGGTCAGATCAGGGAAAAGGTTAAATCAAACGAGGACGAAGTAAAGATAGATTTTTAAGATTTGGGATTTGTGATTTGGGATTTGGGTAGAGAAGACAGACCAATAGATGTGCAGACGTAGCAGAGAACTCTGAACAAAATAAAAGAAAAAAAAAAACAGATACTTTCAGTGTGGATTGATGTGACAAGAGAAGAGAGCGAAGGAGTGAGAGAGATGAGAGAGAAACAGAGTGTTTGAATTTTCCAGTCTCTCACTCCACCTCCGAAAAAAATATTACTAATTTTGTTGTCTCGAATTTATTGTTTACACCTTTCAGTAAATTATAAATACAAAAATTACTTACATATTAATGATCTAAATAAATGGTTAAAGCAGATAAAACTATATGTATAGTATGGGTATGATTGGTGACAATGTTTAAACGACACAGTTAAAAAATTTACAATGGTTGTAGAGAAGACAGGTTAAAAAGTAAGCAGTTAAAGATAATTGATGGAAAAGATGGTACGGTTAAAGAGAGTGGTTGAATATTTAGTTTGATTGGTAATGTTATAGCGGTTGGATAGTATAAATTATAATAAATAATATTAAAAATAATTTAGTTAGAAATGAAAAATATAAAGTAATAATGAGTAACATGACATAATAAAATTATTTAACAAAACCAAACATTGGTTTCTCTAAGTGATTAGAATTGGCGTTTGCAACCATCAAAATTAAGCTTTAACCATTTTTTCTAAACTTTTTCTCCAACCAAGATCTCTAACTGTTCTCTCCAAACGCTGTCTTGATTGGGAAACATTGGAGTGGTTCGTTTGCAAACAACTTTAACTAGTGTAACCAATCAGAGCCTATGAATGTAAATGGTAACTGCTATATCCAGCTGAAATTTGACTGAATTATTATTCGTTGATTTTAGCTGAACTTTAAAAAAAATATATATAATTAAACTTATACAAATATTAATTACAGAAATTTGTTGTGAATCATAGTAGTTAAAATGATTAATTGTAAATATTTAATTAAATTTTATATCTTTAGTAAGCTTCCTAACATAACTAATTAACTATCATATTAAAAATAACTTGTTGCAAATAATAATTCTTTGTTTAGTTTTTTCTTAAAAGAAAATAAAATCTATTAAATAGAAAAATACAAAACATATCAAATCTATATAATTCACTCGTTCTTTTACCAAAAAAAAAAAAGAATAAGGTTCAATTAAATTAATAAATAATAGAATGTAATGGAACCACTGTGATAAAACATCAAAAACTTCACAATAATTCCATAAATACAAATGATGTAATGGTATCTATTCCAATTCCTTAATAATTCCACATATGCATGTTATAATTTACAATCTATCTCGTTTTTTATATAAATTGTAATCTGTAGTAGTGTGTGAAAAAAAAAAAGAGGAATTTGTGGACCATTATACGATAATGGGAAAATGTTGAATGATTATGTGGAGACAAATTAGGCTATAGATATGTTTGTAGTAGCAAAATGAGAAATGGAGATGATACATACGTTTCTACTTTTCAGTTATAGAAAAAGGCAAAAACTTTATAGTAAACAGTGCAGAGGTCTAAATAATACTATGCCAAATCGTAATAGTTTACTTGCTACTATATGCTATGGATTTTGGGAATTGGGAACCACAAAATGGGTTTCCTGGCTCCACTTCTCTAAGTATATAAATTTTTTTTAATACATTACTATCTCATTTTTTTCATTATTTTTATTACAATAATGCTTATAGAAATCACAATCAATGTACTCAAAATTACCATTTTTTATATTTATATTCTTTTAATTTATTGTTGTCGACCACCGTTAGCATTTTGTCGACCACTTTCTAATATTGTAATTTTGTTTGTTGTTTGTTACCGTAAATAGTAGTACATCGCTATGAGTATGGATGGTAACGTTTGATGTCAAAAAAACAGTATTGTTTCAAAAATCATAACAAAAAAAAAAAATTACATGGTAATCTTAATCTAATAGTTTAGGATAATCTTATTGATATGACTATTCTGTCTACTGATATTTACATACTGCATATATTGTAGTATGTTGTTTAGAAAAAAAAAAAAATATATATATACATATATATATATATATAGTTCCAATAGTTGGACCGATAATATTAATGCAATTGGAGTTATTAGGGTGTTGTTAAGAACATCACACGTCCTTCGGATCACCTTATCAAGAATGTTGTATAAAATCATATTGTAAGCAAACAAAAAATGTAAACATGGTTGGGGCACAGATATTTGTATATATTTAAGCAATTAGCTTTTGAAATAATTCGGCACATCAAATTAATTCATGTAAAGACTTAACATCACATCCTCCGTTAATGCAACCATTCTAGCGTTCATTCCCAAGAAGATTTCATCTGAACGATTGGGAGAGTTCAGACCAGTTACCTTCTGTAACATCTTATACAAGATCATCTCCAGATTGGTTGTGAAGAAACTAAATCTGTTTACTGACAAGGTGGTACAGAAGAACCAAATTGCATTTATCAAAGGAAGGCTTTGTAAAAATGTCTTGTTAGCGTCAGAGCTGGTCATTGATTCTAATAAAGACGGTCCCATAACCAGAGATTGCTTACAAATTGGCATATCTAAGGCTTTCGATAATGTTGATTGAGAGTTATTAATCAACACCCTCAGAGCCTATGACCTTCCTTCTGTTTTCATCAACTGGCTATCAGTCTGCTTTTCAACCCATTCATTCTCAGTAGCACTGAATGGTGAGCTCATAGGTTACTTTCCGGAGAAAAAAGGACTCCGACAAGGGGATTCCATTTCAACTCCCCTCTTTACTATGGTGATGGACAAGATCTCTCTCTGCTAACAGACAAGATCAAGAAACAGATACAGCTTCTACTACGGCGTCGCCTTTTAGGACTAGACATCTCAGCCTCCACCAGTGCAACAACAGTCTCTCTACAGGATACTTATCTTCACCATTGGTTAGAAACCTTCCAAGCTTATTAATGTGATCTAACTCATTTCATAGGTTGTTATATATGATGTACACCTGCTGTATCAAAACTCTTTGATATATATTACCGATATCGTCATTAAAAAAAAAATATATATCACATGCTCCGTATTGATTTTTTAGAGAAACTTTTTTTTTTCAGATTAGTTAACTGTACGTTCTCACTTTTCTAGATTAATTAGTTTTATATCTAATAATTATTTGAATTTAATGTTTATTTTATCTTTGGTTAAATTTTGTTTATGTGAATAATAAATTGTGTTCTTCTTTAGAAAACACAAATTAATGTATGTACAAAAACATTTAAATGTCAGAGGAGTATATATATATATATTACATTCCATTACTATTATTCTTGAAAGTTTTCACATTTTGATATATGCATAAGTAAAAAGTATATCTCTGTTTGAGGTGGCTCTACTATTTACAAATATCAAATCATGCAAAACTACGAAAAAGTGAACTACATTGAACCAAAATAAGATCGAAGTGTACGCGCACAAATATAAAACCAAAACATGGTGGTCATACTAATATCAAATGGAAGAAACTTCTCAAGCTTCCTCCGTAGCTGCTGATTTTTTCAGGTTTGAAGTTTGGGATGGGAAATCAATCTCGTTTTAGTTTGACAATTGGCTTAACATTGGTAGTCTTATGCGGATTACAGGTGAAGGTTGGAACCTCAGATCCGTTGGCGGCATGGGCCTGAAAGTTACAAAGGCTACTTCTCCTCAACATAAACATGGAACCAGATCCGAAGGTCAAAGCAAGCAGTTTCTTGGCACAAGGTGGTCTGGTTTTCACAGTGTGTCCCACGTTATGCGTTCATCACTTGCCTTGCCGTCCAAGATAAGCTCTCAACTAGTGCTCGAATGAGAGTTTGGAGTCAAGTGTAGTCTTATCCGCTATGTGGTGAGACCAACGAAAATCGCATACCTTTACGATATGGAGTTATCTTGCTAGAAATCTTTTGGGAGACTGGGACATTGGAATCGATCAGAGCTAACTCTCCCAAGACTTGTTTTTCAAGCATGCACCTATCCTATTTGGCAAGAACGTAACGGAAGGATCCACGGTAAGCCATTGGCACTCTCCGTTGTACACCGCCCATGCCATTGACAAGACAATAAAAGCCAAACTTGCGTCTCTCACGCCACACTCGGAAGCAAACGAATCAGATCTTCGCACCCGCTGGTCCAGTTTAATAAATGTCCCAAGCATATGTCTATGTTCTAACTTCCCTTGCTCCATTTTTATAATGCTCTGCCTCCGCACCCATTGTATATTTTTCTTTTTGTTGATTAAAAACTATAACATTCCAACAAAAAAATTGTAAGGAAATGAAAATCTTTTTTTATTATTATTTAAATCCAAATAAGATCGAATTGATCGTTGGTTTGTGTGGTTGGTACCAAACTTAACTTCATTTTAAACGAAGATAAAATTTAAAAATATGAGATATATATAAAATTATTATCAATTAAAATAATTCTTAATTATGAAATTAAAAAAAAAGTTGAGCCTTAACCAAACCTTTTCATTCAAATTACCGACCATCAAATGAAACTTGATAGCATCGAATTCAAATATCAGTTTTAGATAAATTAAAAATTAAAAATTGTTAAATAAGAAAACAAGAGAAAGAAACTTTAATTAAATAAAAAGATATATATATATATATATATATATTTGTTTTTTGCACAAAATTATATATTTTTGTTTTTTGTACAATATATATATATATATTTTTAATGAAAAATGGAAATAAACAAAAATTATCAAGGAAAATTGAAAGTTGCACAGTAAAACATTTGATAGAATTAGCACTCAAAATCTTCAACAAAAATATTTTACTACTATATAAGGAAAAATCTTTTTACAAGCTAGCTTTAAACACTTTTAAAAGTTATCTTTCCTATATTTTCTAATACTTTTTTTTCAAAATAATTTTTCTAATATTTATATTTATTTAAACACATGTATGGACGGTATGTCAATGTCATGATCATACTAATTAAGTACTTGAGCAACAAGATTGAATCTTAGTTCAGAAACTTCTTGGATGCTTGGTTCACTAGCTAACATATCTTCTTAAAATAACAAGTAACTATAATGTAGATCTATAACAAGTTAACAACTATACGATAGTCTGACGCATGCTCTCGAAGAACAAACATTTCTCGATCGATTTATAAAACAACTAAAGAGGTATCTTTGAAAACATTTTATTACCCCAACACGTCCGAAATTTAATATTTATAAGGAAACCTTTGGATTTCAAATGATTTTTTTGGTGGTCTCAGTGTATATTTTTGTGGTGATTTAATATAATCAGATGGAGGTCGAGCCCAACCTTCATCCGAAATGGTTTGAGTGACATTGAGTGGTCTGTGTTGGGAATGGTAATGTGTTATCCACTCTAAAACTTCAGCTTGTGCGCGATGTACTATTGTGGAAGTACTTTCCGTTATTGATTCAAATATAAATTTATTTCGTGACTTCCATATAGACCAAAGTATCCATAAAGGTAACAATTGTTCATCAGTTTGGACTGTTTGGTTTGTTTGAGAGTCAAGGATATGGGCTAAATTTTCTTCAAAATCACTGGTTAGAGTGCCTGTTGATGGGACAGAGATGTTAGCAGACCGCCATATGTTTTTAGCGTAAGGACACATAAAGAGAATGTGATTGATCGTCTCATCTGAACGGAAACAGCGAGGACAGACAGGATCTAAATTCATTCCTCTTGTGTTTAATCGAGTTATGGTTGGAAGAGCTTTGGATAATAGACGTCATAGGAAGTGTTTTATTTTTGGTAGAATTGGCAATTTCCATAACAGATTTTTTAGGCGTAAAGAGCCATGTGGTACCAATGGTCTGTCACCAAAAAAAGTAGGATCATGAGTGTTTAACCAGTAACCCGAACGTACAGTGTATTCTCCTGTTTTATTGTAATGCTAAACTATTCGGTCAGGAAGAATGATTTGTGAGAGGTATATTTGTTTGAGATGTTCATGGTCTTTGGGAGAAACCAAAGTTTGGAGTTTTTCTTCATTCCAAAACCGATGTGGTCCTACATTTGAAATAAGATCTTTAAGACATACGGTCATGTCTGTGTTAGTGCCAATGATGGGTCTTGGAGGATGTGTTGCAGTCACATTCTCTTTGCCAATTCTGATGCAGTCACCCTCGCCAACAATGTATCGAGTGCCTTTTTTAATGACATCTAAACCTGCTAAAATAGACGCCCATCCATAAAATTGATTGCTTCTCTGTTTTGCTTCTAGAATGGATTCATCCCGAAAGTACCGAGCTTTCATGAGACGTGCAAATAGGCAGTTGGGATGTTTGATGATTCGCCATACTTGCTTTGCAAGTAAAACATCATTGAACTTTTCCAAGTTTTTAAAACCTAAACCTCTTTCTTTTTTGGAATATTGTAAACGCTCCCACGCAATCCATGGAATGCCTCTATTCTGATTTCCTTTTTCCCATCAAAAACGCATAAGAATGGACTCAAGTTCATCTGTGATGCCTTTTGGTAATTTGAAACATGACATGGAATAAACGGGCATTGAGATGGCTACTGATTTGATTAAAATTTCCTTGCCCGCATGAGATAAGTATCTGGCCTTCCAACTTGTTCTGTTCTTCACTCTGTCTATAACATTGTTAAACATTTCTTTTTTCTTCCTCCCAAACTGCTCTGGTAAACCCAAATACTTTCCTCCATCACCCTGGTTCGGAATACGTAGTATATCTTTAAGACGATTCTGGAGTTGACCGTTAACTCTTGTTCCAAAAGTAATCAGCGATTTACTTGTATTTATTTGTTGCCCATAATAATACTCGTATACATCAAAAACGTCTCTCAAAGCGCAACAATTTCTTTGATTTGCTTGGACAAAAAATAAAGAATCATCAGCGAATTGTAGATGAGTAATAGCAGGGACACCGTTGCCAATGCGTATACCACGAATATCTCCATATAGCACTTTGGAGTTGATTAAATGACTCATCATGTCAGCATAGATGATGAATAAGTATGGTGAAAGGGGGTCACCTTGGCAAATTCTACGCTCAGGAATGATAAAACCATGTGGTGTGCCATTTATAAGGACGGAATAACGGACCGACCATACTGCTGACATGATCCAGCTAATCTATAATTTCAAGAACCCAAAAAGTTGTAAAGCAACTTGGAGAAAACTCTATTCAACCCTATCGTAAGTCTTGCTTACATCTGTTTTTACAGCCATGTAGCTTGTAGCAACTCTCTTTCTAGATTTTAAAGAATGCATTATCTCATGAGCTATCATAACATTATCAGTGATTTGTCTACCAGGGATAAATGCTGCCTGGGAGTCTGATATGATGCTATCTAGATGTTTCTTTAATCGATTTACTAGACATTTAGAAATTCTTTTGTACAAAACGTTGCACAAAGCTATAGGTCTGTAATCAGATAAAGTTTTTGGCTGTTGAATTTTTGGGATCATACAAATATTTGTATGATTAATACCTGGCTTCATATAAGATGTTGCAAAAAAATCTAGCACCTCCTTGACGATGTCGTCTCCAATGATCTGCCAGTAGTGCTGTAAAAACGGGCTGTGAGTCAATCAGGTCCTGGCGCTCTATCATCTCCTATTGAACTGATTGCTTCATATATTTCACTTAGACTGAACTCTTTTGTTAAATCATCATTGATGTTTGGCGTTACCTTAGGAGGGAAATCACCAAAATCAATGGGGGAGACAGGAATGCCACTTGATGTGTATATTCGTGTGAAAAAATCCTGAGCGTGCTGTCCGACTTCGATATCTCCTTGGTAAGTGTTGTTTTGGTCATCTTGAATCGTGTTTATGAAGTTTTGTGCATATCGAACCTTAGTTGAAGCATAAAAATAAGCAGTTTTGCGATCACCATGGTTTAACCATTTGTTTCTGCTCTTAAGTTGCTAATAATATTCCTCATCATGGTATGCTTGTAATAAGTTCCGTTGTAACTCTGGTATTTGTCGCCTTTGTCGAGTGTTGAGGCTCTCCATTGCTTTGTTAAGGGCTGTTTTAAAATAGTCGATCCGCACTGAGGCATTTAAATTTGCCTTATGTTTGCCCTTTGCCATAGCTTTACGATAGTTGACTATTTGGTCCGTAATGGAAAACCAATTGTTCTGCTTGCAAGAGTTCCATCCTTCCTCTACAACTTTCTCAAAGTCACTTATTTGAAGTAAACGTTTATCAAAACGAAAAGGTTTATAAGTTGCAGTCGAAGTTGAGATTCTTGTTAAGGTAGGTTTGTGGTCAGACCCAATGAATTCCATAAATTCTACTTCAGCTGTCGGATGCTCAGCAGACCAGCAAGAGTTTGCCATGGCTCGATCCAAATAACATTTAACTGTGTGGTTTCGTCTTTCTCCTACCCAAGAAAACCGATCCCCTTTTGATTTTAGATCTTGAAGGTCAAAAGTTGTTATCATAATTCTAAAATCTCTGAAAGACCACTCCTCCCTTGGAGGTCCCCCTTCCTTTTCTGAGTTATTTAGTATCTCATTGAAGTCTCCCACTAAAAGCCAAGCTTCAGTCCTTGTTCTTCCTAACTGTTCTAATTGTTCCCAAAACAAATAATGTTCACTTTGGACAGGATGTCCATACACCAGACAAATAGAAGTTCATATTATTATAGATTACATGGACATCAATCATTCGATCATCCTAGGAAATACAGGACAATTGAATTGTGTTCATCCACATGATAGCTAAACCACCACTCCTACCATTAGGGGGTTGAGTAAGTACTGAATCAAATCCTAAAACAGAAGCAAATTCACACACAATGTCACACCTATTTAGTGTTTCACATAAAAATAAAACATGTGGTTTAATAGTACGACATAAATGCTTTAAGCGAGATTGTGTCAGCGGCGTGCATACGCCCTGACAGTTCCAGGAGACGACTCTCATAGAGGAGGTGGGGGTACCGGGCCCCCCGTGCCTCCATTCTGAGCTGTACCAGAACAAGAGCCTTCCGATTCCATATTTTCCTTCTTACGCATGTGATTCATTACCATCGAGTCCTGTTCTTCTTCCCACTGTTGGTAGTAGTGTTCCCTCGACTTCCTCTTTCCATTGAATGGCAGCAAAGCAGTAGATTCACCCAGCATTTGTCCAACCTGCAAGTTTGACTCAAGATAATAGGTCTTACCATTTGAAAACTTACCGACCAAGTAGCGTAGTCTCTCTGTCGTGAGTTCAGTGTCTTCAAAAGCACTCGGGACAGAGGAGTCATTAGAAGTGTCGCTGATGATGAATTCCCTCTTAGCATGTGTGAAATGCAGGCCAGGGATTTGAACAACCGAAGGTACATTTTGTTGGAGAGTAGTTGGTGTAGGATCGTTGTCCGACAGATTCATGTCACCATTATCAGGATTATCCCCCGGGGGATTTAGATCATCCGCACCATCATCGTGGGGCTCATCATTGTCATCACCATTCTGGTCAGGATCATAGGGAGCGTCATCAGGGTCATCAAAAGCCAGAGTACACTCCTTTGCATCATGTGTCAGAGCGCCACATTTTATGCAGAAATTGCGGAGCCTTTCATATCGAAACTTGAGGATGGTGTTGTTCAGACCATCGAATTGAAAGTTCCTTTGGAAACAAAGTGGCTTATCCAAACTCCAATTAACACGAACACGAACAAACTCCACCCAGTTAGCATTGTCATCATAATCCACAGCAGTGACATAACCAAGTTGACTCCCAATGTATTCAGCCATTGCATTCGTCAGATACAGAACGGGAATGCCTTTGAGTTAAACCCAAAAAGGTATGATCTTCTGTTCGTCATCCGTAATATTTGGGTACCAACGATGAACATCAAGCATCCAATCATTAAAAGCCCAGGGACCACGGTTGAGAACGAGATTCATGGATTCTTATGTATTGAAGATGAACAGAGCCTTGCCGTTTCCATTGCCTTGTATACGGCCGTGGCATGCGTTGGCGAAACCCCAGATCTTGGGCATTTGGCCAATGAGAGCACGAATGTTTTGTTTCCTTGGGTTTGTGAGAGTGACAATCAAAGAGAAACGATTCACCGCAGTGGTATGTCCACACAATTCTGGGGGAGGGAGATTGGAGCATCACCAATACCCAGATTCAGATCTTGCAGAGATTTGCGAACATCACTCATTTTTCGAGTTGAAGGAATAGAAACTTGGATGGAAGGTAGGGAACACGGATGAAGAAGAAGAATTGTTGTCTGAAAAAGACAGTTTTATAGGGTGTCTATGGCGGTTTCCAAGAGCAGTTACTCCCCGATTTTGAAAGAGACAAAAAACTGTTACCAAAAAACGAAACAGAGGGAAACTGTCACTAGAAATCAAACAAAAACTAAGTTTTAGTGTCGAAAAACACTCTAAGAAAGAGAAAATTGGATGATAATAGAATTGTTGAAATCGCCCTGAGAATCGCTCTCTAGGAGAGAGAGTAATGCCATTTTTTTGGTAACTAAAATGCATCTTTTTTTTTTAATATAAAAGTATGTTAAACAAAGACATATATAAAATAAATGTATGAAAGAGTTGCGTATAGTGATTGGGGAATGAAAAAGGCTCGATCAAACAAAACTTAGAGATATGCATCATATCAATCAACATTTAGTTTGACTATTCGGCCTCTCTTAGCTTCCTTACGGTTTTCCTCGAACTTGGAAGGAAAGTTTCTATTTATTAGTATAAAACAAACAAAATATTTCATTAACGCCAAATTTTCTATAGCCATTTAGAAAGAAAAAAAAATATCCGATGTGATCGTAGATATGTCAATTGGGGGGTAGGGCAACCCAAGACTGATCATGTCCGCACTACTACTATATGGTACTTCTATCTAATTAACTTTATTAGACATTATCATAGTGACTATTTTGAATGATTCTGATTCATATATATATATATATATATGTATAATGTAGTAGATGGTGACATGCTAAAATGTTTAGTTTTACTAATCTCGAGTTTTTTTTAACATGAGAAAAGACGAAAAAGGGATTAGATTTTATTTGTAATGACACGAACAAATTAGGCTAATGACAATCCAACCCCAAAAGCTAATACATGATTCGATACATCATCGACAAAAGATGGTTGTTAACGGTTTGATTATTATAAATTCCCAACCTTCAAAAACTAACACTGTTGTTGGCCCAAAAAAATCTACGTGTAGACTTCTTCCCCTATTTAAAAATCAAACTTTGTCGTTTTTTAAGATAACGGTTTGTGTCATTTTATTTGGTTAAAGTCTTAAAGACATTGTCCATCAGCATAACGCGTAGATGTAGAAAAACATGTTTTTTTCTGAAAAGATGTAGAAAACATGTTACATTATTATTCTGCATCTGTCGTTCCAATCTTTAGAACATCGATATTTTATGTTGAATGTTTTTGTTCTTGTTAACTAGTATTTATCTTGAGTGTTAATATTTGATCATAAATAAATAACTGAAAAAACGCGTTACGGCATCATCACCTCTAAGGTGTGGCTTTTTTGGGATACTAGTTGACGATCTAGCCATGTCAACGCCTCTTTTGCCTGGTTTATAAATATTCAAATGTGTAAACTATTGTTATACAGTATTTCATTATTCTTTTACCTACCTATACCAAATTAAGGCTGTTCAGGTAAAAATTCCATTAGAGTTTTAATTGACTAGTAATGGAAAAAAGTTCTTTATACTCCATATTTTTTATAATAATTAGACGTTACGAACACGAAAATTTGGTGAGTTATCCAACCAAGTTTTAAATTGTCATATTGTATATATTTTCACTATAAATATAGAAGACAATTATTTTGAAAACTGCATTTCATTCGAAAAACACTTGAATGTTTTGCAATTATAATAAAACAAGTCACCAAGTTGTCATTACCATGCATAAAAGTTTAGATATTGTTCTAATCATTTTGGATGTTTATTGTTTCAAGTGTTTCTGTCTAGTATAGGTTTAGTAATAAATTTTTGCCTCTAATAGCAAAGAAGCTAAAATCATACTTTTCTGTAAAGGAAACTAAAATGATACGAAGAGACTCTGTTTTTTTATCAAGATAAAGCGAGACTCCTAAAGTAAGAAAATACTAGGATACTAAATCGGCAATAATATCAACTGGAACTAAATCAGTGCATGAGTAGGGTTTGATCATGCCACGGTAGCACCAAAAGAGATTACTAGTATTTATTTCTTAGATCTAGTCAATGATTAAGAAACGAACAAAAGCTTCTTCTTTTTTAACTAATAAATTTAAAACGCGTAGATTGTAACATTTGATTACGATGCAATTCTTGAACATAAATGCAGGGTCATATCTGACCACAAACTGAACTTAAGGGAGTTTGGTGTGTTCTTAATATCAACAAAATCAATGATGGACATCATTAATTAAAATCTCTAAGAAATGGTTGAAATTTATTATGGAGGACATAAATTTACGTTTTTTTTATGCAAGTTTATATCTTTAATCTCGCTAGCTCATGAAGAAAGGTTTGCTGATTCAATTTCAAAACTTAAATTTAGTTAAGAATATTAATCCCTCTGGTTTTATTATTCATCGTTCTAGAGAGATTTTGTTTGTTTTAGATAACTTGTCATGTGGCTTTTACAATGAAGTTCCAAATACAGTATAATCTTATTAAACTAATACAATAAGTAACACAATGAATTATTAGTGAGTTTAAAATTATTAGTTTTCAATGAATTGTGACTGAATTCAACGAAAATGGTATGTATGCCTAATACCACATCAGCACAAAATTAGGAATCAGTTTTCATACAAATTTTTAAGTTGGAAAAAAAAAAAATTGAATAGACTGAAATTATTAAATATCTCCACTTTATATCCGACTTTTTCCAATGCGAGAGGAAGCTGATTAAAAAATAAACACTAGTATATATATGGATTTTAGGAGGATCAAATATATTCTTCTACATTTACAAACACAAGCTGATTTTAATCTGTACGAAATGAACCAAACAGCAATTTAATAATGGATCATACATGACACTACAAGTATCTTATTAGTAATTTATTTGTCAGAAGTACAAGTGTCTTTTTAAAATTTAATTAAGTAACTAAAAAAAAACTAAAATAACTAATTCTAGCGTGGTTAATGAATAGCACTAATAAACTCCGAAGTGCAACGAATCTTCCTAGAAATTACGACTACTGCTTCGTCAATACTTAGTGCCTTTATATATCTCATCATTCACTCTTCCGCAATCTCATCTCTCTCTCTCTTTCACATACACACACAAAAGAAGAGTTCTCTTTTACAGAAGACTTATAAAAGTCTTTTGAAGTTTTAAATCTGAAACTTATTAAAGTGTTCAATGAAGAGTACTCGAAACATCCCTAGTTTTCATGGGGTTGGTGGTTACAGTGGCTTAAGAGCTCGTAACTTAACATTCAAGAAGTAAGTTCTTGATCTTAATTATACCGAACAGTTAATCTTCATATTTTTTCGGACAAAGTTTCTAATTTTATTTTCTCATGTAAACCACAGAGTTGTGAAGCAAGTGATGAGAGACCAGTCAAATAATCATTTCATGGTTCTTATGGAGAACATGCTCAGAAGAATTGTGAGTTTTCCCAAATCATATTTAGTTTAACAAATTTTCTTTGTTTAAACCATCTACTTACTTAGCCCACGGATAGGATTAGTTAAAGAAATTACCATGTTCCTTGCTATATAGCCACCAAGTTTGACCGTCTACTTCTCTTATGTCTTTGTTTTATATATTCGTGGGCACCTCTCAATCAACAATGGTCCCTAGTTACAATAGTATAACAAATTAAGCTAAGTCTAGTTACTGTAGTATATGATATATAACGAAATCATGTAATCACATGCGTTTTTTTTTTTTTTTTTGGTTAAATTGGTAAAACTCTTTGTGCAACGCCATACCAATCACAAAAATACAAAAAGCAATTAATTGTGTTGTATATGATATCTTGTACTACTAATAAATAATTAACAAATTTCATTTATTGTTTTTCCTTACCACTCTTTTTTTTTACCACGTATACGTAGCACCACCGTTTTGTATGCATATGAACGTTGATATGCTCCTTTGATTATATTCAAAACTATATGGAAATTAGTAAATGATATTTTTCTCAACTCTATTGATTTGTTAGGTTCGAGAGGAGACAAATCTCATTCTTCAACCTTTTCTCTCTTCATCGCGGGTCTCAATGGAGCGATCGCGTTCTGAAACGCCATCGTCACGTCCACGATTCAAGCTGCAATTTATAAACTCGCCGCCTTCATCGATATTCACGGGGTCCAAGATCGAAGCTGAGGACGGTACTCCGTTAGTGATCGAGCTCGTGGACTCCACCACGAACACTCGAGTTAGTTCCGGACCGTTCTCGTCTTCTCGCGTCGAGCTCGTGCCATTGAACGCTGACTTCTCGGAGGAAAGTTGGACCGTCGAGGGATTCAAACGGAATATTCTCACGCAACGTGAAGGGAAACGACCGTTGCTCACCGGAGATTTAACGGTGACGCTTAAAAACGGCGTTGGAGTTATAACCGGAGATATCGCTTTCTCGGATAATTCGAGCTGGACTAGGAGTAGGAAGTTCCGGTTAGGTGCTAGGTTGACCGGAGATGGAGCCGTGGAGGCGAGAAGCGAAGCCTTTGGATGTAGAGACCAACGAGGAGAATGTAAGTTGCGTTTACTGCCTTTTGTCAGCGGTTGCGATTGCGGTTAAAACGTTTAGGGTTAAATTATTCATCGTTTTTTTTTTATCTTCTTTGCTTATGCAGCTTATAAAAAACATCATCCTCCTCGCCACTTTGACGATGTTTGGAGACTAGAGAAAATCGCGAAAGATGGCGTTTCTGCGACGCGTTTGGCTGAACACAAGATTTATACCGTCAAAGATTTTCGCCGTTGGTATACGGTAGATCCAAATGCGTTATACAACGTAAGAATATAAACCTAACCTGAAATTCAAAATTCAATGAAATTTTTTTCTAACCATGAAAAAATATTGATTTGTTTTGTTTTTTCTAACAGATTCTTTGCGGAGGGATCTCAAAGAAAACATGGAAGGCAATTGTATCACACGCAATGGATTGCGTTTTGGACGAAACAGAGTGTTACATTTACGAAGCAAACGCTCCTGGCGTATCTCTTCTCTTCAACTCTGTTTATGAACTTATTCAAGTCTCATTCAATGGCGGAGATTTCGAAAACGTCGATCAACTAACCGCCTATCAATCGATTTTGGACCAATTAAAGCTTGAAGCTTACCAAAACATTAACCGCATTACAGCGGTAAAGGATAGGACGTTTGCGGGTCATCCACAAAGGTCCTTGCAGTGCCTGCAAGATCCTGGATTTGGCTTAACATGTTCTGGATCACAGCACATCGACTTTCAAGGTAAACAATTTATAATAGTCGTGGTCTTAATTAGTACTCTTTTGATATTATACCTTACTATATATATAGACTAATTTAATGTTCTTTTTCCGAATAATTTAGGAAGTTTGGATCCATCAAGCTCTTCTTCGATGTCTGTTTGCCACACAGCTTCAGGCTCAACGGGCCACGCTGATATGCTAATGAGTTTCGATAACTCATCAACCGCGACGTTTCATATCGACAAAAAATTCTTACCGGCTTTCGGAAACAGCTTGAAAGTAAGTGAAGTGGATCCGGTACACGGAAAATCGCAAACTGTAGTGACAAGAGGTTGTATCGAGAACGACGAGGAGGATGCGAACGCGTTTGCTTATCATCAGCATTACGACATGACCTCGAACTGGTCACCTGGTACGCACCAAGCCATTGAAACGATGTGTCTTACCGTGTCTGGGACAGAAGAAGCTGGAATGTTCGATGTTCATTTTGAAAACGTTAATTTGGGATCTCCGAGAGCCAGATGGTGTAAGGTTAAGGCAGCTTTCAAGGTTAAAGCAGCTTTTAAGGAAGCCCGGAGACACACAACTGCCAGAAACCGAGGTAAGGCTCATAAGAAGCCTTGCCTACCGTATTAGACTAAAAGGTTTCTTGCACTGCACTAAAAAAATGTGTATATAATTGTGAATAAGGGTAGAAAAATGGATCTCGGCCATTGCGTTACAGAGATTAGTTTTTGTGTATATCATGTTTGATATTTCATTTTTTTCTAAATGGGCTATGTATGACTAAATCAGTTTACATTTTTATATATCTTTGAAGTTTTTTTGGTTTCCCTGAAATCAATATAGCCATGGCCTCTGGCACATGGTTTGTAAGTTGTAACCTTTTTATATGCCGTATAAGAATCATATGTTTCTTGCGGTACACGAAATCTGTGTATAAAACTATAAATAAAAGGGATATGTGTATATATTTTTTTTTTACTTCATAACTTTTTAATCATGGATTCTCGGCTATTGATTGTTCTAGTGGTGCAAAGTGATATTACAAAAAAAAAGATATTTGCGTATACCATGTTTTTTAATGACAATAAAGATATATATATTATATTAATTAAATACTAATTAATTTGAAATAATCATCTTGAACTTTACTTTTTGTAGATGCCTCTCAATCAAAATGGGTTACCACAATTTTCAACGTATAGCAGATTCCGACCCGCACGTACGTGCGGGGATTGATTTTAAAAACTAAGTTTACTAACACATTTATAGTTTATTACGTACATGCAAGTTATGTTTGTAAACGTATTTTTTAGGAATGTTATTAACATTCATAATCCGAAATAGTACCAATATAGTATTTGATTTGTTTTCAATTTGGTTTAGACAAAAAGAATGATCAAATTTGTTTTTGTTATTAGTAAAGACAATTATATTAAAAAAATAGTAAATGAAAGATGATATGTCTAATTTAGGACAGAAAATCCATCATGTCTCATATATGTCATGTTTTCCATCTCATAACTATGGTTTTAATAATAGTTTTCCCATTTAAGATTGTATATTTTAGTCCAACAAATAAGATATATGTAATAACTACGATTTTAATTATAAAAATATTTATTTGGTATAGCATTTATAACATAATCTTTTATTGGTTTGCTTTCATCAAGTTTGTTAATATCAAAAATGATAATCGTTTCACCATAAATATTGGATC
>NC_025704.1:18407246-18410823 GCF_000633955.1 Camelina sativa
CGACATGACCTCGAACTGGTCACCTGGTACGCACCAAGCCATTGAAACGATGTGTCTTACCGTGTCTGGGACAGAAGAAGCTGGAATGTTCGATGTTCATTTTGAAAACGTTAATTTGGGATCTCCGAGAGCCAGATGGTGTAAGGTTAAGGCAGCTTTCAAGGTTAAAGCAGCTTTTAAGGAAGCCCGGAGACACACAACTGCCAGAAACCGAGGTAAGGCTCATAAGAAGCCTTGCCTACCGTATTAGACTAAAAGGTTTCTTGCACTGCACTAAAAAAATGTGTATATAATTGTGAATAAGGGTAGAAAAATGGATCTCGGCCATTGCGTTACAGAGATTAGTTTTTGTGTATATCATGTTTGATATTTCATTTTTTTCTAAATGGGCTATGTATGACTAAATCAGTTTACATTTTTATATATCTTTGAAGTTTTTTTGGTTTCCCTGAAATCAATATAGCCATGGCCTCTGGCACATGGTTTGTAAGTTGTAACCTTTTTATATGCCGTATAAGAATCATATGTTTCTTGCGGTACACGAAATCTGTGTATAAAACTATAAATAAAAGGGATATGTGTATATATTTTTTTTTTACTTCATAACTTTTTAATCATGGATTCTCGGCTATTGATTGTTCTAGTGGTGCAAAGTGATATTACAAAAAAAAAGATATTTGCGTATACCATGTTTTTTAATGACAATAAAGATATATATATTATATTAATTAAATACTAATTAATTTGAAATAATCATCTTGAACTTTACTTTTTGTAGATGCCTCTCAATCAAAATGGGTTACCACAATTTTCAACGTATAGCAGATTCCGACCCGCACGTACGTGCGGGGATTGATTTTAAAAACTAAGTTTACTAACACATTTATAGTTTATTACGTACATGCAAGTTATGTTTGTAAACGTATTTTTTAGGAATGTTATTAACATTCATAATCCGAAATAGTACCAATATAGTATTTGATTTGTTTTCAATTTGGTTTAGACAAAAAGAATGATCAAATTTGTTTTTGTTATTAGTAAAGACAATTATATTAAAAAAATAGTAAATGAAAGATGATATGTCTAATTTAGGACAGAAAATCCATCATGTCTCATATATGTCATGTTTTCCATCTCATAACTATGGTTTTAATAATAGTTTTCCCATTTAAGATTGTATATTTTAGTCCAACAAATAAGATATATGTAATAACTACGATTTTAATTATAAAAATATTTATTTGGTATAGCATTTATAACATAATCTTTTATTGGTTTGCTTTCATCAAGTTTGTTAATATTAAAAATGATAATCGTTTCACCATAAATATTGGATCGACACGATAACGGACCCGGATCAAGTGTGATCCGGATTAGTGATCATCTATATTTCTATTAAACTCATAAACTATCAAACTGAATAAAATCACTAAAAAATAGTTAAACTTCGTGAACGGAATGACCATTATATAGTTGTCAAATGGGTCAAACCCGTCCGTTATACCTACTCCGCAATGGAAAAAAGCACTATGACCAGCAGAAAATATGTTCCACGTATTCCACATGAGTAAATATTATGTCTGAATGGCATATACCTTGCTTGAATTCGCATTATCCATAATTTCCGTCATGTATTTTATCAGGGATAATTTAGCTAATATTTTTATTTTCTGGATTACATGTTCTTTCCCGTACCCATTATTTCACGTCTACATATTTGAAAACAAATAGGAAAATTGAAACTAAATTTAAATATTTTAATTTTATGTTCATGTACTTGTTATTTGATATTTGAAAGTATGTTATGAATTTCACAATCTAAATCGTCCAGAAATTAACCCTTACTTAAATTAGTGAGATTTTGAGAATTAAATATAACTATCAATTTTTAAATATAATAATTTAAATGGTTATAAAACCTGCTTAAAACTTGTTAGAGACAAATGAAAATATTTAGGAGTGAGCGTAATTCATGTTTTGTTGTTTTCTGTCCCATTTTATCTACCCGTTCGTAATTGTCCGTTGCAGTATGGTACATATTCGATATGGGGTAGTTTTATATTCTTGAAATAGAAATGTGACAGAAATAAAACATAAATTCTTGAATTTCTGTTTGGGACAAACACAAATATAATTCATAATATATTTATATATCATATCATATGATAAAAAATTTGAAAATAGTTGACCTATTTATTCTTATTATTTGATATATGGTCCATTTATATTGGATTACATTTCTTTGTTTTAGTTTTTTCTTAAATATTATAGGACATAGTTTAATGTTTTTTCTTTTTCTTTTGAACATTTTTATGTTAGATAAATTGAAAATATGTTACATAATATATTGGAAGTATTAATTTATTTTAATTCTAACATGACCCTAGATTTTATTTTATTTTAAAAATTATATTCGCGTCTTGTTTGTCTCCTTCCATCCCATTTCAGTCTCATTATTCTTTTCTCATTTCCTCAAAAATCATATTCCCAAAATATAGCACACAATCGCGTAATAGTTTGATTCAAAACAATATAATGTATTTGATGAGAAAAAAAATTTCTTTGAAACATTCAGTTAATAGAATCACATATACATGCATGTCGTGTCAGTTAACATTATTTATCTCTTATTTGGTACATGCAGCATGGTTATGCTAGATAAGCAGAAGAAAAACAACGTATTAAAAATAAAGTTTTATTTTATAAGTTGTAATATTCTTTTGGACCAACACATTTATGCTTTGAGTTTTATTTGTGAGATATTTAGAATCACAAATTTTATCTGAGTTTTAAGTGTGGCATAAACTAATTAAATACAATGTGAGAGATATATATTTGAAAGGTTGCAATCTTCCCAATTATTTTAAAAATATATTTGAAAGATAGTTATGATAATAATGTCAATATTTTAAAAATACACCAACAAAAAAAACTAAAAACAAACTCAAAGAATAAAATAAGTATAAGAGGGGTCTGAAATTCTATAACATTGAAGTCTGAAAGGTCAATTTAGTTATCCAAATTTTATGATCACTAATATAATAATTTTCACTTTAAGACCGAAACTAATTGACAATAGAATTGTTGGATATATTAGTGTGTTAAATTAAATTTGGAAGTATAAAAAATTACAAAAACTATAATTGGATATATGAAGATTTAGTTGAATGACTCGCCAAAGAAAAAAGCTTGATCAGGGAGGGGAAGTCATATTCAACATTGTGGACATCATCGAGACATGCAATTTCATGTTACCTCTGAAAGATATATTTGTTTCTCCTCTTTTCCAGTTCACTGCAAAATTCATTATGATTTGAGAAAATATAAAAAAGAAATGAATCACACTAATGATTTAATACCAATAGGCTATGTGTAACAATATAATCGTAGATTGTTAAAAAAAAAATCATGCATCAAAAGTACACTATATATTATAATTAATGTATATATAAGTATTAACATAAAAAAACTGTAACTATTCAAAAGAATAGTAAGAGAAAATCAATTATAACTACTTAATTGTTTCACAACATTCATATTTTAGAAGTTATACAGTCTTGACTTTTATGTTTCACAT
>NC_025704.1:18411839-18417828 GCF_000633955.1 Camelina sativa
TATATATATATATTTCTTGAAAATATTGATTAATGATTTTATTTAACTATTATTTTAGCTTTAAAAATAAAAAGTAACTAATTATAAGAATGAATAGATTAGAGATATATAAATAATTAGATATTGAATAGATTAGGTTTTCTAATCATGAAAAACCATAAATAATTTAATATAATAATTTATTATTATTTTTTTCAAAAAAAAAATACATTTTTTGTCAATGTTGGTCAACGCCGGAGTCAACGTCGGTCTTTGCCGGAATCATTCGACCGGTGTACTGGATTTTATGTCTATGGTGTTGACCACATAACGTCATATAGTTCATGCATGTGGCCATGCAATACATATACTTCGTGTAGTTGAGGATACAATATTATACTTGGCATGTGTGACCATGCATTCTTCTATACTTCATGTAGCTAGCCATCTTTTTTCCCTCCAAATATATCATCAAATGAAATATTTTTACATATATACAGTTTCGAATTTATTGCCCAAATTAAATATGTACATAAATATCGGAATTATGGTTTCCTTAAATTGTTTAAACGAAAATACTTACTCTGTTTTTTAATTTGTTTCGATTCTGTTTGGATACAGGAGTATGAAAAACAACTCCGAACAATTAATACATGACCCGAACACAATCAATCCGGGTAACAACAGGATCCACGCGTTTTTACATAATTAGTAAAGGCTTACATAATTAGTAATTAGTAAAGACTTAATTTGCGTGAATATGAAGACATAAATATATATTTGTTTTCCTTTATTATTGTTATTCGTTTTTTATGGTATACAATATCTTAGTAATTTTTCAACATTAGTGATATACGAAATTTTGGTAATCTTTGATTTTACATAATTAGTAAAGGCTTAGTTTGCGTGAGTATAAAGACGTAAATATATATTTGTTTTCTTTTATTATTGGTATTCGTTTTTTTTATGGTATACAATATCTTAGTAATTAATTATAGTAGTAGTTGATATTTCTTATGTAGATGAATTATGTAGTAGTCGATTATTGGACCACTGTATTTATTACGGAACTTGGTAATGAGTTATTGGATATTACACGTTTGGGCCACTCGTGGTACCACTAAAATTCAAATGCCGAGACTTTGTTGAGTGAAAAAGACTTTGTTTGTTTATATCTATACTATTAATACTATTAATCTGACTCCGGATAAATTATATATGATCCGAATTAATTACACCCGGGTCAGAGAAGGATCTGAGATTTTTACATTCCAAATTTACTTCAATGTCCTTCTTGTATGCTTTTTTATTTATTCAGGGTTATTTTATGTCATATATTCTAATATTTCATTTTTGCCTTGAAAAAGTGCTTCCCTTTTAATAGTATAGATTGCGATGTATAGATATAACTTTCTTCCATAGTGCGTTTTCTTCGCGTTAAATAATGGTGTACTTTTTGCTTTTCCTTGAATTGATTTGGGGAGAAGACCGGCTTCCTACTCATAAATAATCATATATATAAAAGTAAGATTTCACTCTCTCCTTATTGGTCCACTTGGCAATTCAACTTTAACCAAAATTTTTTTTATATTAAATCACAAATTAAAACACATTTAATCTTCACATTTAACTCACATTTTCATACAAAACTGAAATCATATAAATTATGCATTAACTTTATTTCTCCACTCAATTATATTTAAATAAATATTAAATGAGAATTGTAACTCTTATTGTTCTAAATAATTTTCCATCACTTCTCTTCCTATAAATACTCATTCTCTTAGTCTCTCATTCTTTCATTCTCTCATCATTTTCCACTATAACTCTTTTTATTTTTTGTGTTTCTTTTGTTATTGTTGTTGTATGAGTTAAAAAATTCAATTCAAATATCATTGAGTTTGTATGATATGTATATCATACATTGTTTACTTTAATGTTTTAAAAGGTTTATCTCTATTGTCTATATTAGATTAACATCTAATAAGTTATTATTATCATACTCTTCTACAATATTCACCACACAATAAGTCATGAAGTTGAAAATATTCATCTCTAATTCTCTATTATGTACTCTGATTATCTCACATATTCATGTATCATTTTTAATAATTTGTAAAGATCAATATAATAATATTTAAAGATCAATAAATTTCAATTTATAAAGTCTATTTTGTATAAAGTCTATAAACTCTATTTATAAACTCTATTTTGTTTTGTGATCCAAGAGATAAATATGTAAAGATCAATATAATATTTATTTTTTTAAAAATTTGAGGTTTTTGAAAACAAAAAGAACTTCAATTAAAAAAATTGGTCTTTGTGATATAAGAAAAATGAAAAAATTATCCCAAAAATAAATTATATTTAACTGGAAATAAAATATAGAAAACAATATAATTTAACATCATTTAACTAAATCCTCCAAAGATGAAACCATTAGTATGAAATCTAGCACTATAAATTAAATTGATGAGTAAAAAACAAAAAAAAAAACCAAAATGATAGAAGTTCTCCTTGGGGTTTTCAAAAATATTTAGATTGAAGTTCATAAAATTTTATAAGAAAACTAATTTAGTTTGTCACTTCAAAAGTAATATTTTCAATTTGAAAATTATGTGTGATTGTTGAGTTTATATCAACAAAACAACCAAATCATGTGTAAGTTAAATTTTGAGCCCCTTAGTATTCCTTTTCCTTAAATCAAAACAAATTAAAATATTTATTTATCTTAAATCACATATTAAAAAACATTTAATCTTGACATTTAACTCACATATTAATATAAAATTGAAATCATATAAATTATGCATTAACTATATTTCTCCACTCAATTGCATTAAAACAAATAATAAATTAGAATTGTAACTCTTATTTTTTAAAATATAATTTTTTAATCACTTCTCTTCATAATTCATATAAATACTCATTCTCTTATTCTCTCATTCTTTCATTCTTTCATTCTTTCATTCTCTCATCATTTTCCACTATATCTCAATTTTTTTTTTGTGTTTTTTTGTTATTGTTGTTGTATGGGTTAAAAAAATTAATTCAAATATCATTGTAAACACGTAATTCTAAATTTTAGTTTTAAAGTTTGTATGATATGTATATCTTACATTGTTTATATATATATATATATATATATATATATGTGTGTATAAATAAGGTTTCACTCTCTCCTTATTAGTTCATTTAGCATTTAATTTCTAAAAGAATCATATTTATTTTTAATTCAATAAAAATATAATAATGTACATTACTCTATACTTTAAATCCACACTTTACTATTAAATTGTAACTGAAATTACATAAATTATGAATTGACTATTTTTTCATTCATTTTTATTCAAACACACTGTAAATTATAATTAGCTCTTCTATTTAAATAATTTTAGAAATTTAAATTTCATCCCTTGAAATCCTGTAAATAACTATTCTCACATCATCATCCACCATATCTCACATTCTAAATATTTTCTTTGTTTTGTTTATGTTCTTGCATAGGTTCAAAACTCATGGTAAGAGTGTGATTATATATTTTGTTAGATTTATCTTATATTTTGTTCAATTTATTTCTTTGTTTTTATGTATTTATTTCTTCCTTCTTTGTCTTCTTATTATTTTCAGTTTTCAATTACATATATAATAAAATTTTGGTGGCTGTAAGAAAATTTATCGATGCAGATTCAACAACACTAATTTCGATCAAAGCTCAATGAAGAAATCAAGCTAAAGAAATCATCTTCATTCATGTATATTTATTTTATTTTCTTAAAGTATGTAATATTTTAACAAAATAAACTATTATAATAGAATTATTAAATCAAGTTTTTTAACTCTCTCTTGCCTCCAAAAAATTTGTAGTACATTTTTTGGTATACTCATCATTATATTTAATTTTTATGACCCAAAATATACTTATATAAAGATCATTATAATGTTTATTTAATTCAAAATTTTGTAATTTAATGATTTTCTATATAAATTTTTTTTTTGATATTCTATTTCCAAAATTTTACTACAAAGAGGAAATCATTAGAATTTAACCTAGCAATATAGCTTAAATTAAAGTGAATATAAAAGAAATTAAAAATTAAATTAATCTTTGGGATTTTTTATTGCATTACATATAATTTTATAGGTAATATATTTAATTGATACTTTAAAAAATAATTATGCAATTTAATTATTAAATGTTTTAGGTAAATTTTGAATATCATAGTAAATTTCTATTTTTATCATTAACAATATTTTTTAAATAGCTGGTATATTTTAATATTATATGATTTGAATAAATAAAGTGTATTATTGACATTTAAGAAATTTGTTTGTTATATATGTATTTTTAGGAAGAATTTCAAAAATACATCTTTTTCAATACCACTCTTCAGAAATAGCATTCAAAAAACCTTTATTAAAAAATTCTTTTCAGAAATTTTTCATAATTTTATGATTATTATAACCTAAAATAATTTAACATAACTAATATAACAACCAGCACATATGCGCGGGATATTAACTAGTAATAGTAAAAAAAACTCTATGAGTAAGTGAAAACATTGGTGGCTTTTTGCTTCATTCCTTTTTTCTCTGTCTTCATGTGAACAAGTTCGCAGAAATCTGTGGTTTCCTTTACTTTCTTTCGTCTAAATACACACACACATAATTATTTAGAAAAAAAGAATCCTAAATCCCGGTCGTGCGTACTGCCACTTGGTTTTCCACCCGACAATGATTTGGCAGATGTTTTGTTTTGTGTTATCAATCTACCAAAAAGGTCATAATCATTACCACCCACACTCACCTTGGTATGAGAAGTGTTTTTTTGAAGGTGCCCTTCTTAAGCTTTTCTTGACTACTTATACTACAAAAACAGGAAGCAGTGTTGCAATAGTTTCTCCATATTAATCCTCTAGGAGTTATAGTGAAGGAGTTATATAAGAGAATTGAAGAGTTCTTGATCACTACTGTTATTGTGTCAAAAAGGAGCTCTAGAAAGCAAAGGGTTGGTTCCTTTGATTTGATGGATCCAAGACAACTACGATCTTGTTCATCATCTTACGTGTCAACGAGAATTGAAGAAGAGAAGGTGATAACTAGGTGTTGTAGTGATTGCAAGACCACCAAGACACCAATGTGGAGAGGTGGACCAACTGGTCCCAAGGTCTCTTCTTCTACCTTCAATCATTGTATTCTTGACTTTGTTTTATCTTAAGATGATTTAAGAACTAATTTTTGTTTTGTGGTGGAACTTTCAGTCACTTTGCAACGCATGTGGGATCAGATTCAGGAAACAGAGACGATCAGAGTTATTAGCTATTCGTATTATTCATAGCCACAAAGTCTTAGACTCCAAAAAGATAAAACCAAAATCATCGTCATTATCATCATCACATGGTGGCGTGGCTGTTAAGAAACAAAGATATCTAAAGGAGATAGAACAAGCCGCTTTATGTCTACTGTTATTGTCTTGTAGTTCTGATTTGGCCTGAGAAAAAAAAAAAAACAGAGTATCTCTCGCTGAAACACACAGTTTTGTCCTCTGTTCTACGTTCATCTTGGGTCACTCTTTGAAGGATATGAATAATATAAATTTTAACGAAACTTTGTGTCAAAATTCAGATCCGTAGAGATCGTAAAAATTCTCAAATGTATTTGAAATAAATTGGAGCATTTTGGTTTGGGCTTTGCAATAATTGCATTGGCTTTGTGATAGCATCCCTTCTTCACTTATGGTTTATGCTTGTAACATGAAGCAAACCTATGAATTCGAAACAGTGTTGTGAAATTTAGTTAACCAAACAGAACTGGTTGAGAAAGTGATACAATGTTAATATGTGCATGTTTAGCTCGACGGGTTGTAGTCTCACCCAAAGCTTAGTTTTGACCACAACCCCATCAGATGTTAGCTTGTGGCTGTACTTACACACCAGTGAATGTTTGACAATATCTACCTCACTAAATTTAAATTTTGAGTTGTATTACTTTTTTTTTTTTTTTTTTTTTT
>NC_025704.1:18418178-18439033 GCF_000633955.1 Camelina sativa
AATAACTAATGCTTGTTCATCAATTTAGTACACCTTGATACAACTTGACTTGGGGGAGGGGTAATAGACATTGTCAAACTTCCGGTAGTGTATATAGAAGAACCCTATAGTTTTTAATTTCATTAACACTTATATCATTTTCAATATTTATTTCATATTTTTGTTACTATTTACTATAAACGTTTGTATAGATATTTTTTTTACAATATATTTATGTTAATTCCTCATTTTAGAAGAGGACCTATAGAGATGAGGTGACTCATTTTCTTAACCTATTTTTTTCTTGTTATAAATAATAACCTCTCTCTCTTAACGCACTATTCATCTTTGAGAGAGAGAGACAGAAGTGATTTCCTGTTCATCAGAAATTCCCGTTTTTGTTTTATAAATAAATAGTTTCCTACTTTGTTTAGATTTGCTTTATTTTTTGTCGTTTTATCTTCTTTTGGTTTGTCGACTAAGATATAAATATATATATCTTTTATACACCATCTTTATACAGAAAAATCATCTTTAATCTCGTTTGCTTTGAATAGATTAGCCATTGAATTGAGTCTTCTCCAAAGATAGAGTAATCTCTTCGCCGATTTATCCTCATAGTTAAGGATTGCAGAGGACCTCATCTCTAGGTAGGCGGAGCTTTTACTTGGAGCTTAAGTTGAATTCAAAATTTAATTATCAAGGTAAATTCGTTTTTTTTTCAGCGGCCGAATCTGTAGAAGAAAAATCTCATGAACATGTTTCAAGGCTTAATCATATTTACCGGTGTTAAGTTTTTCCGATCCATCAATTCTTAGACAGTCAGAAGAATGGAGAAAAACCAAAAAGGACTCGACTGCGTTTTCCATGTTACACGTTTTGCTTTACGTGACGTCTAGTGTATTGGGTTCATGTAATTGAGCTTAAATATGCTTGTATCATGTTATATTTGCCATGATGGGCTTCTTTAATACAAAACGATTAGACGACATATCTGTATTCATCATAATAAAACAATATGTTATGATATTCACTAAAAATACGTTTTGGAATATATAATACCTAAATTTAATATATGAATTCAACTAATTTTAGGTTATTTAATAAAATAATTAAATTGTTAACAAAAAATAACATTTTCTAGAAAATCATAACTCTTTTTGAAAAACTCATTATTTATATAAAAGTTTAACTATAATGGTCGAGAACAATAAATATTATAATTGTTATATATGCTTAGGTACATATATATGTGTTATATTTTTAATACATATATATATGAAATTTGCACATAATATCTTATGATAAAATTTACATATTTTTGACAATTTATAATAATAATAATAATAATAATAATAACAATAATAATAATAATAAATATCATAAAAATAATCTGAGAAGCAATTGATTACTTTTTATAATATTAGAATCTTTAAGGCATATTTATATATACTTGATATAAAATAAATAAAGTACATAACATATTCTAATCTATTTACAAATTGATTAAGTACATAAATTTTAACTTTAATAAATATTTGAATTATGTAAGTTATTTTTGTTGGATAAAAATTACGAAATAATATATAATTTTAGATAAATAATGTGATGTTTAATTCAAAATTTTTAATAACTAAATTAATATAGCGTATGTTGACAAGACACTGGTGATATTTATGGAGCTCTAAAAACTCCTAAAGCAAGAGACTTCAAACCAGTTAATAAATTATTTCACTTCCGAGTATTATTTACCTTCGCCAGTATTATTTACGAGAATGTGCCACTACTTTCTAATCTCTCTCACCGACATTAACTAATCAATTTTATTATTTACACACACACAAAAGTAAAAAAAGGTTAATGACTTTTGTGATTATGTATCTCTTAATTTATATACTAGAAAACAAGGGGATATTATGCTACACACGTATAAATATCCAGTTTATAACAGTTCTATTTTTTTGTAGAGTGGTTCAAAAAGTCAGTTTCTTTGTCAAATATCAATTTTGTCTGAGTGTGTAATATAAGTGCAAATATTCCTATTTAGTTGATACATTGCTTATTTTTTTTTGGTAGGAGCTGATACATTGCTTATATAGCTGATATATCTAGACTTTTTGGATTTTAGAAACGCTATGCTTTATTTTTGGAAAAAAAAGATCTGAAATCATTAGAGAGAAGGTTCTAAACTCTATTATTATGCAATTTATTTAAAAAATATTTTGCTTTTTATTTTTATTGATTATGTCTGAGTAATCTGTTTGTTAGGTTTAATGTTTCTCATTAGGGATTACATGGTTTGTTAAATTGATTATTGATTGGGATTCATTATATTCTTGTTCTTCATCTTAGGTTATTCTTAACATTAATTCTTGATTGATCACCTAGAAATAATAACTTAGGATAATTAATTGATATGATAATATAATTAATTTTCCTGATAATTAATTGATTAATTGGTTTTATTAGGAAAATCAATTGTATTCTCATATCAATTAATTATCCTAAGTTATTAATTCTAGGTGATCAATCAAAAATTACTGTGAAGAACAACCTAAGATGAAGAATAAGAAGATAATGAATCTCAATTAATAATCAATTTAACAAACCATGTAATCCCTAATGAGAAACCCTATCCAACATAGCTAGAACCTCACCTTCAATACCCATATGTCTCATAGCAATCAAATCAAGCGTTCTAGTAGGCTTAATATCAACTCCAATCTGACCATTGTAGAAAAATGTATCATACTCATCTCAATCCTCTAAAGCAGGCCTATTGATGTGTTCATGTGACTCAAATTCCTTCCTAATATCATAATTCCATTTCCTATGAAGGTGGATTCTTTTACCTTCTAAATTAGGACAAGGAGGGCAATATGGAACTCTAGGAGCTGGAGGAGTGGTCATTGATGGCTAGGCATCACTCGCCGAAGCTAACAGTGGCTGACGGCGCTGCTGGGTGGAGGTGGAAGCTCAGCTGTTGGCTTTATTTGCCCGTTTGTTGCCTGACATCTCACCAAACTGGGAAATTGACACCGGAATCAAAAAGAGGAGAGAATTCTGAGTGAGTTAGAGACAAAAATTACCCAAATCCATGAAGAAACAAAGCCGTCAAGGTTAAAAGGAAAACCCTCATTTTCATCGGTGTCGAGCGACACCATTAGTAGTGTCGGTTGACACCAATCCAATTTCGCAAATAGGGTTTGGTTCGGTCCACTTCTTTCCTTCTTTCCTGATGCCCAATAACAAATCTATATTTCTCAAGCCCAATATCCCTTTTGTTTGTCTTCGGTCCATTACCAGTGTTGACCGACACCTAGGTGGTGTCGGTCGACACTCACCTCTGGTTCACGTTTTCCACTGAAACAATTAGACTCAAAACTAAAAATTAATATGTTAGTCAAATAAAAAACAAAAAAAACAAACAAAAATAATTAGTTCCTACCAGTGGGTTATCTTCCACTAAGCGCTTGTTTTAAGTCATTAGCTTAACTTGGCAACAAATTAGACTGAAAGTGCATCATCCAAACGCACAATGTGTTCGTCTGGTATCTTGGTTTTCACCCAATAGTGCTTCTCTCTCTGTCCATAAATAGTAAATTTCTCGCATTTGGAGTTGAGTAACACAATAGCTCCATATGGTTGAATCTCCTAGATGGTGAAAAGACCAGACCAACAAGAACAAAGCTTACTGGAAAACAACTTCAAGCGAGAGTTAAATATGAGAACTTGATCATTAGGCTCAAAGTTTCTGGAGATGATCTTCTTAACATGATAAGCTTTAGTTCTCTACATCTTAGAGTTCTCAAATGCAACTCATCCAACTCATTCAGCTTAATCAACCTCCTCTCTGAAGCAATTTTAGAATTAAAATTCATCAACTTAACAGTCCATGCTGCTTTGTGTTCAAGCTCCACTGGAAGATGACATGTTTTCCCATAAAGCAGATGAACCAGAGTAGTGCCGAGTGGTGTCTTATACACAGTCTGATATTCCCAAAGTGCATTGTCTAACTTTGCAACCCAATCTTTCCTTGTCACACCTACTGTCTTCTCAAGAATCTCCTTAATATGATGGTTGGAAACCTCAGCTTGACCACTAGTCTGAGGATGATGTGGAGTAGCGACACGATGTTGAACTCCGTACATCTTCAAAAACTTGTCAAAAAATTTATTAATAAAATGTTTACCTCCATCACTTATAACAATCCGAGGCACTCCCAACCGTGGGAAGATGATGTTCTTAAACAGCTTAAGAATCACAACAGAATCATTCTTAAGACTTGCAATCGCCTCCACCCACTTAGATACATAGTCAACAGCTTCAAGAACGTATTGGTTCTTTTAAGATGAAGGCAATGGTCCCATAAAATCAATGCCCCAACAATCAAAAACTTCAACCTCAAGGATGAAATTTTGTGGCATCTCTATCATTTACTAATATGTCCCCTTCTCTGAAAAGCATCACAGTGGGAAACAAACTCATGAGCATCCTTAAAAATTGCCGACCATCAAAACCAGGCTTGAGGAACCTTAAGAATTATCTTAAATGTAGCAAAGTGTCCAGCATAATCTGATCAATGGCAATGAAATAGCATATTCGGAACCTCAGTCTCAGCTAGACATCTCCTAGAAACCCCATCAGAATAATGCGTGTACAAATATGGCTCATCCCAATAGAATCTTCTAAGTTCTCTCAAGAACTTCTTCTTAGCATAGCCTCTGAACTTGTCTGCCTCTACCTCTGCAGCAAGATAATTTGCTTTATCGGCATACCACGATTGATTGGAAGCAACGACAACAACCATATCCTCATTAAATGTCCAATCCGTCTCTGTAGGTGACGAGTGTCGACTGACATTGGTAGTGCTGTCGATCGACACTAAGGAATTGTGTCGATCATAAGTGTCGAGGTTAGGATTGGTAGTTCGACATTGGTCCTTCTTGGAAAGTGTGTCGGCCGACACCACCTGGGAAAATCGACAATCTCGACTACTCTTCACAAAATAAACTTGAGAACCAACATCAACGAAGTAAATATTCTCTTTTGGAAGAGAATCATGGATTGGAACGTCGTCATATATCCTAATCCATGATAGATGTTCAGCAACTCTGTTATTAATCCCTTTCTTGTCTCATACTTCGATATCAAATTCTTGAAGAAAAAGAATCCATCTAAACAACTTTGGCTTGACATACTTTTTTCTGCATCAAATATATTAGGCAGCATGATCTGTATGAACTATCACCTTCGATCCAACCAAGTAAGTGCAAAACTTCTCAAATGCGAACACTTCTATCAACAACTCCTTCTCTGTTATTACATAATTTCTCTGAGTATCATCAAGTGTCCTATTAGCATAATAGGTAACATGAAGTTTCTTATCCTGCTTCTGTTCCAGCACAGCTCCAACAGCAAAATCACTAGCATCACACATTACCTCAAAAGGCAAATCCCAATCCGGTGGTTGTACAATCAGATCACTCACTAGCTATTGTTTAATCCGTTCAAAGGCTAAATGGCATTCATCGATAAACTCGAACTTAACATCCTTACTGAGTATGTCCAAGAAAATTCTGTTAGATTAAACGGAAACAAAGAGATAAGATGAGATGAGATGAGAGTGAAATCAGCAAAGAGAATGAACAAAAGACTAGTTTCCTTAGTGTTAATATTACAAGGTGGCTATAAGCCTTTAAATAGATAAAAACATTAGGGCTACTCCCTTACATGCGACACACTAGTTTGATAGGGACACAAAGAGAGAGAAATGCTAACCCCTAGAGTGAAAGCGACCTGACTTGGTCTCCCAAGAGGATACCAAACCCGTGACTCTCATCTTCCTTCTCTTCTAACAGCTTCAAGGAAGTTCTCGATCCTTCTCTTGGGCCTTAGATCATTGTGGC
Source organism: Camelina sativa (assembly GCF_000633955.1). Lineage (NCBI taxonomy): Eukaryota > Viridiplantae > Streptophyta > Magnoliopsida > Brassicales > Brassicaceae > Camelina > Camelina sativa. The sequence continues at coordinate 18,424,067 of NC_025704.1, forward strand.
CTCTTCTTCACTCCATGGGACATGGTAAGACTCGGCTCCTTAACTCACTTGTACGGACGACCGTACGGACACCTCCTAGCTTAATCGATCCTGATCAATACTCCCCCTCAAGCTTAGCCAAATGAAATGACTAAGCTTGGAACTCGTGAAGAATCACCTCGTTAAAAACCTTAACATAGAAAACCACATGGGACAAACCATGTTAAGGAAAAGAGTGTCATTACCACAAGTTAGGAGAGTGCCTCATGGTCGTGTAGGATCTACAAGTCCAAGCTTGCTATGAATGTATTCACAAACTTGAGGACTCGCAGCCTTGGTGAAGATGTCCGCTAATTGATCTTTGCTAGGTGTATGGCATGGTAAGACTACTCCTTCTTCGATCTTTTCTCGAACCTTGTGGCAGTCTACCTCAATATGTTTGGTTCTCTCATGGAATACCGAGTTGGTGGCGATGTGTATTGCAGCGTTGTTGTCACAATGCATGGTGATCGGATTCGACTCCAAGATCCTTGAGAAGAGCTTTGAGCCAGATTAATTCATTGGTGAGCTTCTTCATGACCCTATATTCGGACTCAGCACTCGAACAAGAGACAACCTTCTGCTTCTTTGACTTCCAAGTCACTAGATTGCTGCCTATAAATGTACAATATTTGGTTGTTGACCTCCTATCCATCGTATCGCGAGCGTATTCTGCATCGCAATGCCCTACAAGCTCTGTGTTGTTATTCTTTCCCATCCAGATACCTTGGCCAGGACTTCCCTTAAGGTAGTAAAGAATCCTCTCCACCGTGTTCCAGTCGAAATTCGTCGGTGCTTGCATATGTTGAATAACTTTGTTCACTACATAGCATAAGTCTGGTCTTGTGATCGAAAGATAGATCAGTTTTCCCACAAGCCGACGGTATCTCCCCACATCTTCATATGGCTCAGCTAACTTGCTAACCGGAGCATTTGGCGTCTTCTTCATCTCCCCTTTCGCTTGACCTGGTAGCCCTCTTCAAGCGGAGTAGAGACCGGTTTGGCGCCAAGCTTACCTGTTTCTTGTAAAAGTTCAAGTGTATACTTCCTTTGAGAGAGAAACAACCCCTCCGGAGAGCGAGAGATTTCAATCCCAAGAAAGTATTTGAGCTCACCAAGATCCTTAATATCAAAAGTGGAATTAAGAAGAGCTTTAGTTGTAGAGATACCGTCCTTATCATCGTCGGAGATGATTATGTCATCGACATAGACAAGAACCACTACACGACCACCATTGGTACGAAAATTAAACAAAGTGTGATCGGCCTCAGAATTCTTGAAGCCATGGTTGCGGAGTGTGGAGCTCAGTTTATGGTACCATGCCCTAGGAGATTGTTTTAAACCGTAGATAGCCTTCCTAAGTCGGAGAACCTTGCCCGGAGCTATAGTATCCTCCAAGCCCGGAGGGCGATGCATATAGACCTCCTCTTCAAGCTCCCCCTGAAGGAACGCATTCTTGATATCCATTTGCCATAAGTCCCATGATAAGTTGGGCGAGAGAAAGAACGACTCGAACCGTGTGTAACTTGGCGACCGGAGCAGACGTGTCCGTATATAGTCAGTACCGTATGTTTATGTGAAGCCACGGGCCACCAACCGAGCTTTGTAACGTTCCACGTCACCATTACTCAAGTACTTGATAGTGAACACCCACTTGGAGCTCACAGCTTTCTTGCCTTGTGGAAGATCTGCCTCGTCCCAAGTATGATTACGAGTCATGGCGCCGTGTTCATCATCAATAGCATCGAGACAAACCTTATATTGTTTGGCTTCTTCATACGTAGTAGGAAAAAACTGAGCATCAATCTTGCCAAGGAACGCAGCATGATATGGAGAGACAAGGTCAAGCGAACATACAGCCTGGATAGGATGAGTCACCGCCTGGTTGTTATAATAGACACGCCGATCCTTTAACCGTTCACTGCGCCGAGGTTGTTGACACTTCAACCGTTCACTACGCCGAAGTTCTTGAGAACCTGCGTGTGTGGTCGAGTCCGATGTGGGCACCAGATCCACCTCATTGATACTGTTGTCATGGTCCGGTTCGGAGCTGATGGTGTCATGGGCCGGTCCGGTGTTGTCATTGGTCGTATTGTCATCTGATGGTGTTGTAGTGACACGATCTGAAGATTGTGTTTGAACTGCTTCCTCCTTTGGTGGGGATTGAATCAGACTCCCGGAGTCGGTATGGCTTCTTGTCTCGGTATGGTTCGGTGGTGTAGACGTAATGCCAAGATGATCAAGAAGGAACCGCAGGTTGGTCGCCCTGTCGCTTGTAGATTGAGTCAAGTCCTTTAAACCTGTCCAATATTTGTTCTCGTAGTATCCTTGGGTTTCAAGAAATTTCACATCCCGGGAGATGTACATACGACCATGGACCGGATCATAACACTTGTAACCCTTTTGTGTGGTGGAATAGCCTATGAACATGCTCTTATTGCTCTTTACATCAAGCTTACTCCTTTGTTCTCCTGTTACTAGCACAAAACACACACAACCAAACACTCGTAAGTGATCTAAGGATGGTTTAGTCTTAGTGAGTACCTCAGATGGTGAGAGATCGTTTAGGATTCTAGTTGGTGTGCGATTGATGAGGTAGCACGCTGTCATCACGGCATCTGCCAAAAATCTTTTAGGCACATTCATATGAAACATCATCGATCTCGCCACCTCCATGAGATGCCGGTTCTTTCGTTCCGCCACACCGTTTTTGTTGTGGAGTGTAAGGGCAGCTTGTTTGTTGTAAAATGCCATGTTGAGTGAGATGTTCTTTAAGTTTGTGACTTGTATATTCTCCTCCATTGTCTGATCTTAGTACCTTTATCTTAGCATTGAAATGATTAGTGACATAATTTTGAAAATTGATGAAGGCATCATACACACGGTCCTTTGAGGGTAAGAGAGTAATCTAAGTATATTTTGATTTTTCAATAAAGGTCACAAAATACTTGTTGTTATCTCTAGATAAGCATGGTGATGTCCACACATCAGAATGTACTAAATCAAAACAATTTTCATAAATGGTAGAAGACTTTGGAAAAACAGTTCTACAATGTGTTCCTATGATACAAGACTCACAACTAGAACAATCAAATGAAACATTAGGCAACAACAATCCAAGAGCACGAGAATGAGGGTGACATAGCCTAGCATGCCACATAGCACTATTATTAGAAGCAAGACAAGAGGTAAGCGATATAGAAGAAGAAAGACTTGGTGAAGTTTTCTCTAAAACATAAAGATCTCCACTTGCATCCCCTTCTCCAAGGATCTTTCCAGTCTTAATATCCTGAAAATGTACACTGTTAGGACCAAATATAGTATAACAGTCTAAATCTTTGGTAGCCTTCTTAACAGATAAAAGATTAGATGTGAACGTTGGCATATAGAATGCCTTAGAATCTTTTTCAAACAATTTTAGGTTACCAATTCCTTTTACGGGTACACGGTCTCTATTGGCAATGATAACATTCCCAAGGGCCGGTTCAATATGGTCAAGCAGACTCGGTTTACTAATCATATGGTGAGAAGCCCCCGAGTCGATGACTAACGTTTTACTTGGTTTAGAAGCAAAAAAAGTGTTACCGGATTCTTTTAAAGCCGCAATGGACCGTGAGGGCCTTCATCAATTTTTAAAATTATGTCACTAATCATTTCAATGCTAAGATAAAGGTACTAAGATCAAACAATGGAGGAGAATATATGTTGGTACCATAAATTAAGCACTACACTGCTTAGGAGAGGGTTTCGCAAATCAGAGGCAGATCACATTCTCTTCACATTACCAAGTGACAAAGGTATTGTAGTCATTCTAGTATATGTTGATGATATCATCATAACTGGAAGTGACAAGGTAGGTATTCAAGAAACTAAAGACTTTCTCAAGTCAGTCTTAGACATTAAAGATCTTGGAGAGCTTAAATATTTTCTTGGGATAGAGGTATATCGGTCTAATGAGGGATTGTTCTTATCACAAAGGAAATATGCTCTTCTTATTAGCAAAAACATTTTGGAACTCCTTTGTAGTATCTTTAGAGCTTCTTCACAGCTCCACACACTTCATAAAAATTGGCTTCTTCCTCCAAGTATTTCCATTCTTCTTAGTTCTTCACGACTTGATTTCTCTTCTTATGGATCTCTTTGCTTTATCTTGTGTTTCTCATTAGAGTGTTCACACATGTCTCCTCTCCTTTAAACCTTCATCATGAGATTTAAAGAAAAAATTTAAAGTACATGTTGTGGGGTTTTAAGAAAACACTTAACAAAACTTGAGAAACCAAATAAAGAATTAAGATAACTAAGGTAATGAAAAATACTATATTTATTAGAAAAATATTTAAAAACGAATTTAAAATATTTTNAACGAATTTAAAATATTTTAAAAAATATTTTTTAAAAATGAATTTAAAATATTTTTAAATAAATATAGAATTAAATAAATTCAAAATTGAAATTGAAATTTTAAAACTTGAATTAAGATGAATTTAAATTAATTAAAAGATAGAGTTTAGAGGGTAGCTTTTTAAAGTAGAGATGTGGTTTGAATCATCTTTTGGACCACTCTCTTGACTTGGTCATAGCTTGGGCCATGTCTTGAGTCTTGAAACCTTTTGCCTAGAAGATCTCAACTAGTGCACATTCAATCAGCTCTTAACAACTTTGACACTACCACACATGCTTTGGAGCTGATTCATCACCTTCCACCAGCTTTCCTCTCCACTAGATCTTCCACCATAGTCAACTCCGGTCTGCTTCCTCCGGTCAGCCTCTCTGGACTGCCATGTTCAAGTCATCCGGCTTAGTACTATGGTTGGGCTTGTCTGCGGTCTCTGAAGCTTGATGGCCATTGGTTCTAACTCCAAGCATTGATGATGCGCCGGAATGATATATGCCCACTGAATCGGGCATAACTTTTGAACGGCTGCTCGGATTGATATGATTTCACTTCCACTGGAAAGACGACTCTATGGTCTGGAACTTCTGTGAAGAACGCGGAAGCTGAATCGCAGTTAAAGGCTTTCGTACGAGTCGATCTTTGAGACGTTTCGGCAGAGATTTTGCTTGTTGCCGAGAATAGAGTAACCAGAACTTGTAACTTAGTAACTGAAGGTGTTTGTAACCAGAACAAGAGTTTAGTAACCAGAATGAGAGTTTTAGTAACCAAGAGTGAGAGTTTAGTAACCAAGAATGAGAGTTTAGTAACCAAGAGTGAAAGAGTGTCTGAGTGTTTAGTGTTTAGTAAACAGAATGAGCAAAGGAATTGAAGCAGCTCCCCTTTAAGGACTGACTTCAAGACACCATAAACCTCCAACAAGTAGATTCACAGTTCTCCCTTGTGGATTTCATGACTACTCCAAACTGAAACTTCAAACTGCCTTAATAACCTCCATATAGAGTATCTACTCCAATGGCTTCAAGAACAGCTTCAAAATGCCATCTTTGTGGCTTCTTTTGCAGAATTGAATACTAGCAGCTCAGATCTCGAGCCTGCTCTGATACCATGATTGTTGTACGGACGTACTGACGGTGTGTGTGTGGGTTCTCATACTCTCCCTCAAGCTTGATCGATTGAGATCATCGATTAAGCTTGGACTCATGAACACCCACCTCATTAAAAACCTTAGTATAGAAAACCACTTGGGAAAAACTATACATAAGGGAAAAGAGTGTAGGTGCCATGTTAGGGATATTCATGGCGGAGTAAGGTCCTTAAGACCGAGCTTAGAGTGAATGTACTCACATACTTGTGGACTGGCTGCCTTGGTAAGGATATCAGCTAGCTGTTCGGAGCTGTTGGTGTGACATGGTAGAGTAACACCAAGTCACACCAAGCTGTATCTGTTCTCGAAAACCTTGTGGCAATCAACTACGATGTGTTTTGTCCTCTCATGAAACACCGAGTACGTGGCTATGTGAATGGCTGCTTCATTGTCACAGTGCATCGTGATAGGCTTTGAAGACTCAACTTCAAGATCCTTCAGTAATGCTTTCAACCACATCAATTCAGTAGTCAGTTTCCTCATGGCTCTATATTCGGCTTCAGCACTCGATTGTTACACCACCTTTTGTTTCTTGCTTTTCCATGTTACTAGGTTGCCTCCTAAGAATGTGCAATATCCAGTGGTAGATCGACGATCCTCACGATCTCCGGCATAATCAGCATCACAACATCCCACCAATTCCATGTTTTTATTCCTTCTCATCCAAATGCCTTGTCCCGGTGAACCTTTGATGTACTTGAGGATCCGATTCACCATGTTCCAGTGATGTCTAGTTGGGTGCTGCATGTATTGGCTCACCTGGTTCACAGCAAAACAAATATCAGGTTGAGTAATGGTAAGATATATGAGCTTACCCACTAGTCGCTGATATCTTGTAACATCTTCGAATGGAGCCGCATCAAGCTCCCCCTTTCCTCCTGTCTTATAGTTTTTTTCAAGTGGTGTTGTTACTGCCTTTGTTATTCTCCAGTTTCCAGTTTATTCTCTCATGACTCAATCTAAGCTTAATGTTATTCTTATGGCAAATATATGTGAAGTCAAGAAGTGACAAGAAGGGTGTGTACAAACCTTCAAGATTGGTTTTCATTCATTATTCAAGCCAATCTTGAGGGGGAGAAAGGTGTCAACAACCGTCATGGAGCTCTAGAAGCAGTTTGAAGCAATCAAGTTCAAAGGAGTGCTGGACTGGGATCAAGAAGTCATTAACAATAAAGAGGAGACCCATGGGGAAGAAACTCAAGTGGTGGTGCAAAGATTGTCTCAACCAACACATTTCAACAAGGAAGATCAAAGGCTATCTCTAAACCCTTAAACTTTTTCTATATATTTAATTCATTAACCTCATTTGAATCAGATTAGTCATGCATATAGTGAATTTTCATGCTTAGAATCTGAATTTAGAGAACAAATAGGTTGCGGTTTTAGAGAATTGCCTTGTGTTAAAACAGATTATTAATGTTTAGTTTGTCATTTTAAGAATTGAATTTAGGAATTAAATTCATGATTAAAATCTGAAGTTTAACTTGTTGAATTTTTGAGTTTATAAACTGAATATTAAACCGGATTTAGCCTAATTTAAAATTAAATTTACATGTTTAAAATCTGAGTTTTAGTCATATATTAAAATGAATTTAGACTCAGTAAAAGCTAGCTGATATCCTTACCAAGGCAGCCAGTCCACAAGTATGTGAGTACATTCACTCTAAGCTCGGTCTTAAAGACCTTACTTGGCCATGAATGTCCCTAACATGGCACCTACACTCATTTTCCCTTATGTATAGTTTTTCCCAAGTGGTTTTCTATACTAAGGTTTTTAATGAGGTGGGTGTTTGTGAGTCCAAGCTTAATCGATGATCTCAATCGATCATCGATTAAGCTCTTGGTGATTGCTTTCAGACAAGAAGCCATACCAATTTTTATTGATCAGGATCGATTAAGCTAGGAGGTGTCCGTACAGTCGTCCGTACAAGTGAGTTAAGAGGCCGAGTCTTACCATGTCCCATGGAGTGAAGAAGAGGCCACAATGATCTAAGGCCCAAGAGAAGGATCGAGAACTTCCTTGTAGCCATTAGAAGAGAAGGAAGATGAGAGTCATGGGTTTGGTATCCTCTTGGGAGACCAAGTCAGGTCGCTTTCACTCTAGGGATTAGCATTTCTCTCTCTTTGTGTCCCTATCAAACTAGTGTGTCGCATGTAAGGGAGTAGCCCTAATGTTTTTATCTATTTAAAGGCTTATAGCCACCTTGTAACATTAACACTAAGGACTCTAGTCTTTTGTTCATTCTCTTTGCCCATTTCACTCTCATCTCATCTCATCTTATCTCTTTGTTTCCGTTTAATCTAACATGGTATCATAGCAAGTTTTTCGATCTACTACTCTCTAAACTCACTCTTATTCTTTATACTCTCTCAATTATTCTCAAATCTACATAATCTTTCTTTATTCTCTAGTAATCTTGTCATTTCTCACCATGGAGACCACAAAACCGATAGTTACTCTGGTGGTGCTCAAAGGTGCGAATTACCTGTTGTGGAAAAGAACCACAAAGACCGCTCTTACTGGCCGGGGACTATGGATTCACGTTGAGACGGACCAACTCCCCAAGAAAGCCAGCAAGGAAGACAGAAAAAAAGAAAAAGAAGAAGACAAGGAGGCTGAACTTGAAAAGGAAGTGAAGTGGTTCCAAGAAGATCAGACCGTGCTTGCCATTCTTCAGAATTTGCTTGACGCACCCATCCTTGAAGCCTACTCCTACTGCGAGATGGCAAAAGAGTTATGGGACACGCTAGTGAACGTGTACGGGAATGTGACCAACCTAACCCGTGTGTTTGAAGTCAAAAAGGCTATCAACAATTTGCATCAAGAAGACTTGGAGTTTACAAAGCATTTTGGCAAGTTTCGGTCACTATGGGCTGAGCTTGAGATGCTTAGACCAAGTACAATCTATCCTGATCAAGAAATTCCTCACTGACTTCACACTGTCTGGCGGTTTTAGACATGTCGTCACCTCAATCTTTGTGCGGTCGACCTCTATACCAGCTTCTGAAACCCGGTGCCCAAGCACAATACCATCTCTCACCATCAAATGGCAATTTTCCCAATTAAGAACCAAATGCGTCTCCTCACATCTAGCAAGAACTTTAAAGAGATTATCTAAGAAATTTTTTAATGAAAATCCATAGACTGAAAAATCATACATGAAAACCTCAATGTAATCCTCAATCATGTATGTGAAGATAGACATCATGCATCTCTGAAATGTCATAGGAGCATTACAAAGACCGAAAGGCATTCTGCGGTATGCAAAAGTATCATAAGGACAAGTGAAAGTGGTCTTCTCCTGCTAATCGGGATGAATCGAAACCTGGAAAAATCCGGAATAACCATCCGAAAAGTAGTAGTGTGGATGATTAGCCAACCTCTCAAACATTTGTTCAATGGAGGGTAGCGAGAATTGATATTTTTGAGTCGCGGCATTCAGCTTTTGGTAGTCGATACACATCCTGTGTTTGGTGATTTTCCGTGTCAGTATCAGCTCATTTTTATCGTTCTTCACCACTATGACTCATCCCTTCTTAGGAACAACATGAACTGGACTGACCTAATTATTGTCAGAAAATCGGATAGATGATCCTGACGTTCAACAATTTCATGATGTATTTCTTAACAACCTCTTGCAGATTTGGATTCAGCCTTTTCTGATGCTCAATTGATTATTTTGCTCCTTCTTCAAGATGAATTCTATACATCCATAAATCTGGAGAAATCTAGACAATATCATCAAGAGAATAGCCAAGAGCCTTGCAAAACTTACTTAGCAATAACGTGAGTTTTACGTTGTTTAGGGAAGCATTAACAATAACTATATAAGAAGAATTTTCACAAGAAATACATACCTTAGACCTGCAAAAAGTGGTTTGAGATCGAGATTTGGAGCTTTCTCAATGCTCCAATCACTGAATGTTTCAGTCTTTGCGAAAGTGCCAGTCAATTCTTTTTGTGCAACCAACTTCTTCACTTTCTCATTAGCATCTAGCAGCTTTTCATACCCAACAACAATGTCATCTACATGTCTAGCTTCTTCAGCAGAAGCACCCAATGCTCGCTCTAGTGGATCCTCGGGATGTATCTCTTTAAAAATCTCTTCAGCAAGACTAGACAATGTATCCAAATAAACATTCTGGCCATTAGTTGTTGGTCTCTTTACATGCTTATCCATGTCAAAACGCATTTGCAAATCACCAACATTCAGACCAATATGTCCCTTCCTAACATCGATAACAGCTCCAGCAGTAGCCAAGAATGATCTCCCAAGGATGAGAGGATCATTTGGCTCTTCATCATACTTCGATACCACGAAATCAGTAGGTATCAAGCAATCACCAATCTTTATTGGAACATCTTTTAATATACCGTCAAGAATACAAACTGGGCGATCCGCAAGGATAAGAGTGATCTTTGTAGCCTTGAAGTTTGTAATCCTAAGGCTGACTGCAATTGACCTAGGCATCAAATCAAAGCTGGAACCAAGATCACACAAATATCTCGCAAACCTGTCAGTGAAGATCGTATAATCGAGAACAAAACTACCATGATCAGGATGCTTCTCTAGAATCTTGTTCTGAATAATAGTACTGACTTGAGCTGAAATTATCATCACACCCTGCTCAGTATTCAAATCATTAGTCACCATCCTCTTCATATATCTTCAAAGCATTAGAGAAGTTCTTACCGCATCAATCAAAAGAATCTTAACAATAAGTTTATCCATCATACCTTTGCAATTAGCATCATCCACCTCTTGTTTAGACTTCTTTGGGTTCTTAGGGAAAGGGACCTTAGGTTTGTACACCCTCTTAGCAACTGGAATCGTAGATTTTGTGACTTAGGGTTCTGTTTGTGGTGAGTGTTGACCGACACCCTATTGGTGTCGATAAACACCATCTTCTATTGTCGACTCCTCAATGTTGAGCTCGGTCAATTTCTCTCTATGTCAAAAAATATTTCTTGACAATTGGCTGCGGTGTCGAGCGACACCCTTCATTGGTGTCGGCTGACACAGATTCCGCTGAAACAAACTCATCATCGTTTTCATCGATCAACTCCTGCAACTCATCTGATTGAAGCTTCTTCTCAAGGTCACTACAATGTAATAAAACTTAGGGTTTGATTCGGTTCTCCCTGGAAAGAATCCCTCTTGTCGTTTCATAGAGTCAGCAGTCTGCGCAACGTGATTGTCCAGCTTATTAACATGAATATTCAATGAATCAAACTTCCTGGTTAATTTAGTCTACGTATAATCAATCTTTCCATTGAAGTCCACTGCCAACTTCTCCTAACTTTGCAATATCTCCTCAAGCATTGCTTCCATCCGACTCTCAGAAGTCTTTGGAGACGAAGACTGATATGAATAATTACCGTATGTCCTTGTGAAGTTGCGGCCTTGTAGTTCTTTCTGATAGTCTGGCTTAGGAGTGTAGCTTGAAGAGTTCTCTTGGTAGTTGTTGCACTAGCTGTTACCACTGTAAGACATGTTGCCTTGCTGATTTCCGAATTTTTGTTCTTGATGACCAGCTCCATACACAAAATTTACATCCTCTTCTCCATTCTCTAGCTCTTGCTCGCAAGTGTCTACATCAGCAGCAAAATGTACCGACTTATTACCCACAAGAAGATTGTACACTATTTCCAACTTAGCATTCCCTTTAGCAAGCTGATTCGCATCATAGTTCCCATTTAACCTCTTCCTCTCAGAATCTGCATGCTTAGTGCTACTGTTGGAAGCTAGATTTTCAATCAAATTCTCAGGTTCATCGAGAAACCTTGTCTTAAAATTCCCATATCTAGCATCATCCAAAGCTAGTTGATACTCCCAATCAAGTTCTCTAAAGAAAATACTCAGCAATTGCACCTATGAGAAGCCATGATGCAGACAGTAAGTCTTGAATCTTACCCAAGTTGCCTTGAAAGCTTCATCTGGTCTCTGTTAAAATGCAGAGAGTTTGACTCTCAACTCATCAGACATCGCATCATCATAGGAATATGTGAGGAAGGCCATAATTCCAGAAGCATGAAAAATTATATTGGGGATGATGTCTATCAAGTCCAGCCCACTTTAAGTCTAATTCAAGTCCAAGAAAGGCCAAAATAACCACTTTATCTTGTGGTCAAAGAGGAGTGACGAAAATAGAGTTCAATCACCTTGGGAATGAAACATTGGGAAGAGAAACACTAAATAATTGGGTTCTTCATTCAACAATCTATCTTTATTGTCTTTTAGTTTCAAGAACAGTTAATATTTGGCTTTGTTACTAAGTTTTTATTCTTATATAAACTCATGTAAGAGTAATGAAATAATCAATCCAACTTTTTATCAAAACCTTTTCTATTTCTTTGAGAGTGATTCTCTTATGTTATTTGTGAACAAAACCGATTGCTTGATGTGATTCTAACAGTCAAAACCGACGAATTAGTGTGATTCCAATAGTCAAAACCCGATTTCCTTGGTGTGAGGCTGAGAGATCCGATCTGTTTGGTACAAGGCTGAAAGATCAAACTGGTATATCAAGAGTCTTTCCGCAACTCTTGTGTGACCATTCATTCCACCATCCTTATTCTTGAGGCTTCATTGTCTTTAGAATCAAAGTGTCTCTATCTACCAACTCGAAGGTATCGATTCCTTGGGAAAATCATATCACAATCGTTCTACTGTTTACTCTTTTCTATCACGAAGGTTTCCTTTCTAGATCTAGATAGTGTTTTTCTTAGTTTTTTAGCACTGATCTTCATTGAAGGTCTGGATTTCAACACGCAGCAGGAGTAAGGCAAGCTTTCTTCTCTATCCCTGAAGTGGTGTGGTTTTCTCCGGCATGCATTGCGGCTGTGGTCCTTTCCCGGCGGATGAAAGGCTTTGGATCTGGTTCCTCCTGGTTTGAAGACGCCATTGGAGACGCAGAGAAGTCTTTCACGGCTCAACCGTTAGGTTAGAGGCTGCGGCAGCGGCGGAAAACGAATGCGAATAGGTGGATTTTTCCGGTGAAAGGTTTTGGTGCTTTACTGTAGATCCCTTTCAAGATCTTAGATGGCTTTCATGGATTTCGGATATTGAGAGGTTGTATTGAGCCAAAACCTCTTTTTAGCCTCTGTGTTTTCTATCTACCGGACCATATCTGAAGTCTGCTTTGCCTCGAGAAAGTTTTTCGGGTGCATGGATTCGGAGATCAAGGGCTTTGAGTCCGAGTACATTGTTTTGCTAGGTCGGGGATTAGATGTTCATTGAGTCGGAGGATTGTTTTATTCCAAAAGGCTTGTGGTGGGTTTGAATCGCTGTTGGTGAGAGCTCTGCAATCACAAAGCCGTGGGACTTGTTGAAACAACCCGACCAATTTTTTGAAATAATATATAATTAAGCATTCTATAATAATTAATTAAACCAACAACATAAACATCACTAACCAACCAAAATACCAACATCTAGTAACATGCACAACGGAAAGATAACACATAGCCAACTCCAATAAATCATCAACACAATATCATTCCTAACCATTCTATCCAACAACCTAGCATGTTCTATACAAGGTTCCAACATTAATAAACTAACAAAGACCAACAACAGATAACCAAGACTCTAGATCATCCTCCTCCTCATTGTCATGATTCCACGTCGCATATTACCTACACCATAAACAACAATTGAGATGCGTAAGTATTATCACAAATACTTAGTGAAGCAATCCTCCTATCTACTAGGCTATACACACAAGCAATTAAGGCCATACACAAGAAACAACATAAAACAGCAAAAACAGACAATTAGAACCAAAACTGCATCCAGAGACACCTGGTGTCGGTCGACACCCCCACCAAAGTACACCACTTCTGCAACGTGATTTCCTTCCGCTACTTCAGATGGTGTCGATCGACACCCGTCTGGTGTCAGTCGACACCCAACCTCTGCAACACCTACGTTGACGATCTCCACCATCAACCGGCCCTAANAAGTGACAAACACCACTAGGCCCAAGAAAACTGGCTGCTTGTGCCTTTAAAACGAGACATGGTTTCCAAACCCAAAACAAGCTAAACCAAAATTTTTTGAAATGAACCGAACTGCCACCAATCGAGTGGTGTCAACCGACACCCACATTGGTGTTGATCGAAACCTACCCTAAATTTAGGTTTGGGATGTTACACTTGTTATGACACCCCACTTTTAGAGACTTGCTAAGAGGTTTAAAAGAATTGTTTTGACCACCTATGTCACCTAAGTGCACTTATCTTTTCAGTCAAATGTCCTGAGAGAACTCCACAGTTAAGTGTGCTTATGCTGGAGTAGTCTCAGGATGGGTGACCTTCCGAGAAGTGACTGTCGGAACTGTGCGAGTGAGGACAAAACACAGGAAAAGATCATGTGATGATTGGTAGGGAAAGTAAACAAGTCTTTAAAGCTTCCCAGACATAGCAAACTGACCGTTGGATATGGATGGGCTCACGGACCTAGTGAGAGGACGTAAGGTACATTAAGGAAGGTGGGCCCATGGACTGGGATTAAACTTGGGCCCCACTAAAAGGTGGTGGTCGGGGCGTTACAAGTGGTATCAAAGCCAAACCCAAACGAGTGTGGAGTCGAGTGAGCTCACACCATCGGGGGTGATGATCTTGGTGCGCCACTAGGACGTTGCGATCTGTTAGTGGGGGTAAATTGTGACATTCCGGTTTCAGAGACTTGTGAAGAGGATTAAAAGAATTGATTTGGCCACTTATGTCACCAAAGTGTACTTATCTTTTCGGTCAAAGGTCCTGAGAGAACTCCACAGTTAAGCGTGCTTATATTGGAGTAGTATTAGGATGGGTGACCTTCCGGGAAGTGACTGTCAAAATTGTGCTAGTGAGGACAAAACACATGAATTTGTAGGGACGGTAAACAAAACTTTAAAGCCTCTCGAACGTAGCAAACCGACCGTCAGATATGGATGGGCTCACGGGCCTAGTGAGAGGACGTGAGGCTCACTAAGGAAGGTGGACCCATGGAGTAGGATTGGACATGGGGTCCACTAAAAGGTGGCGGTTGAAGCATTACACTTGTATTTGTTGATAGTAGTAGTTTTGATGTTTTACCTCCGTTTAACCGCCTGGAATCAACTTTGTTTCGCTAATTATGTTTGTCGGAAAAAAATTTCGTTTTGTAACTGTTGTTGGGTTTTAGTTTCAGGCCTAAGTCCATTGGATCCAGGGGCGGATCTACAGTGTTATGGGGTAGGGCACGTGCCCCACACTACTTTTAATTTTATTTATGTTATCATTGGTTATTGTTATCCTATAGCTCATTTGGTTATAAGGTGCCCCATGCTGAGTTAGGAGAGACTGGTTCGATGCCCCGCATATTAACTTCCTTTTTTGATTTGTTTACCTTTTTGGTGTTTTTCTCTTTCTTACATATTTTTT
>NC_025704.1:18443010-18444156 GCF_000633955.1 Camelina sativa
TACATTGTTTTGCTAGGTCGGGGATTAGATGTTCATTGAGTCGGAGGATTGTTTTATTCCAAAAGGCTTGTGGTGGGTTTGAATCGCTGTTGGTGAGAGCTCTGCAATCACAAAGCCGTGGGACTTGTTGAAACAACCCGACCAATTTTTTGAAATAATATATAATTAAGCATTCTATAATAATTAATTAAACCAACAACATAAACATCACTAACCAACCAAAATACCAACATCTAGTAACATGCACAACGGAAAGATAACACATAGCCAACTCCAATAAATCATCAACACAATATCATTCCTAACCATTCTATCCAACAACCTAGCATGTTCTATACAAGGTTCCAACATTAATAAACTAACAAAGACCAACAACAGATAACCAAGACTCTAGATCATCCTCCTCCTCATTGTCATGATTCCACGTCGCATATTACCTACACCATAAACAACAATTGAGATGCGTAAGTATTATCACAAATACTTAGTGAAGCAATCCTCCTATCTACTAGGCTATACACACAAGCAATTAAGGCCATACACAAGAAACAACATAAAACAGCAAAAACAGACAATTAGAACCAAAACTGCATCCAGAGACACCTGGTGTCGGTCGACACCCCCACCAAAGTACACCACTTCTGCAACGTGATTTCCTTCCGCTACTTCAGATGGTGTCGATCGACACCCGTCTGGTGTCAGTCGACACCCAACCTCTGCAACACCTAAGTTGACGATCTCCACCATCAACCGGCCCTAAAACTCCACCACATCATCTCCCACGATGACATAACCAAGAATAGTCACGCATGGCCACACAAACACCACAAAAGCACACAAAACATAAAAGAATCAATTATTCAAGCACCAAATCAATCACACAAACCCTAATTGCTCAGAAAAGTCATGGTCATGCACTCACCATGATTTAGAAAGAGATTAAGGACGAACAAGACAAAGAACAACACCACAGCAACCTCCCTGAAACAACCAACCACGAAACCTCCTTCTCTTCCCTTTGACAACCACCAAAACTTATCCTTCTGCTCCTCTTAACCCTCCTCAATGCTCCCTTTGCTCTCATGATGTAACTCACAATCTCTCTCTCTCTCTCTCTCTCTCTCTCTCTCTCTCTCTCTCTCTCTC
>NC_025704.1:18446408-18447896 GCF_000633955.1 Camelina sativa
TCTCTCTCTCTCTCTCTCTCTCTCTCTCTCTCTCTCTCCCAGAAGTGACAAACACCACTAGGCCCAAGAAAACTGGCTGCTTGTGCCTTTAAAACGAGACATGGTTTCCAAACCCAAAACAAGCTAAACCAAAATTTTTTGAAATGAACCGAACTGCCACCAATCGAGTGGTGTCAACCGACACCCACATTGGTGTTGATCGAAACCTACCCTAAATTTAGGTTTGGGATGTTACACTTGTTATGACACCCCACTTTTAGAGACTTGCTAAGAGGTTTAAAAGAATTGTTTTGACCACCTATGTCACCTAAGTGCACTTATCTTTTCAGTCAAATGTCCTGAGAGAACTCCACAGTTAAGTGTGCTTATGCTGGAGTAGTCTCAGGATGGGTGACCTTCCGAGAAGTGACTGTCGGAACTGTGCGAGTGAGGACAAAACACAGGAAAAGATCATGTGATGATTGGTAGGGAAAGTAAACAAGTCTTTAAAGCTTCCCAGACATAGCAAACTGACCGTTGGATATGGATGGGCTCACGGACCTAGTGAGAGGACGTAAGGTACATTAAGGAAGGTGGGCCCATGGACTGGGATTAAACTTGGGCCCCACTAAAAGGTGGTGGTCGGGGCGTTACAAGTGGTATCAAAGCCAAACCCAAACGAGTGTGGAGTCGAGTGAGCTCACACCATCGGGGGTGATGATCTTGGTGCGCCACTAGGACGTTGCGATCTGTTAGTGGGGGTAAATTGTGACATTCCGGTTTCAGAGACTTGTGAAGAGGATTAAAAGAATTGATTTGGCCACTTATGTCACCAAAGTGTACTTATCTTTTCGGTCAAAGGTCCTGAGAGAACTCCACAGTTAAGCGTGCTTATATTGGAGTAGTATTAGGATGGGTGACCTTCCGGGAAGTGACTGTCAAAATTGTGCTAGTGAGGACAAAACACATGAATTTGTAGGGACGGTAAACAAAACTTTAAAGCCTCTCGAACGTAGCAAACCGACCGTCAGATATGGATGGGCTCACGGGCCTAGTGAGAGGACGTGAGGCTCACTAAGGAAGGTGGACCCATGGAGTAGGATTGGACATGGGGTCCACTAAAAGGTGGCGGTTGAAGCATTACACTTGTATTTGTTGATAGTAGTAGTTTTGATGTTTTACCTCCGTTTAACCGCCTGGAATCAACTTTGTTTCGCTAATTATGTTTGTCGGAAAAAAATTTCGTTTTGTAACTGTTGTTGGGTTTTAGTTTCAGGCCTAAGTCCATTGGATCCAGGGGCGGATCTACAGTGTTATGGGGTAGGGCACGTGCCCCACACTACTTTTAATTTTATTTATGTTATCATTGGTTATTGTTATCCTATAGCTCATTTGGTTATAAGGTGCCCCATGCTGAGTTAGGAGAGACTGGTTCGATGCCCCGCATATTAACTTCCTTTTTTGATTTGTTTACCTTTTTGGTGTTTTTCTCTTTCTTACATATTTTTT
>NC_025704.1:18449513-18451237 GCF_000633955.1 Camelina sativa
GATATGGATGGGCTCACGGGCCTAGTGAGAGGACGTGAGGCTCACTAAGGAAGGTGGACCCATGGAGTAGGATTGGACATGGGGTCCACTAAAAGGTGGCGGTTGAAGCATTACACTTGTATTTGTTGATAGTAGTAGTTTTGATGTTTTACCTCCGTTTAACCGCCTGGAATCAACTTTGTTTCGCTAATTATGTTTGTCGGAAAAAAATTTCGTTTTGTAACTGTTGTTGGGTTTTAGTTTCAGGCCTAAGTCCATTGGATCCAGGGGCGGATCTACAGTGTTATGGGGTAGGGCACGTGCCCCACACTACTTTTAATTTTATTTATGTTATCATTGGTTATTGTTATCCTATAGCTCATTTGGTTATAAGGTGCCCCATGCTGAGTTAGGAGAGACTGGTTCGATGCCCCGCATATTAACTTCCTTTTTTGATTTGTTTACCTTTTTGGTGTTTTTCTCTTTCTTACATATTTTTTAAAAAAAAAATCTTTGTTATAATTGGTGCATTTTTCTTAATTCTTGGGTTCACCCCTTGGGGTGAACCCTTCTTATTCACCCCCTCCTCCTTAAGGAAACAAATTATTAAT
Organism: Camelina sativa; assembly: GCF_000633955.1. NCBI lineage: Eukaryota > Viridiplantae > Streptophyta > Magnoliopsida > Brassicales > Brassicaceae > Camelina > Camelina sativa. The sequence goes on from NC_025704.1 coordinate 18,450,104, forward strand.
TAAGGAATCAAATTATGTATATCANATTGGAGTAGTATTAGGATGGGTGACCTTCCGGGAAGTGACTGTCAAAATTGTGCTAGTGAGGACAAAACACATGAATTTGTAGGGACGGTAAACAAAACTTTAAAGCCTCTCGAACGTAGCAAACCGACCGTCAGATATGGATGGGCTCACGGGCCTAGTGAGAGGACGTNGTGACAAACACCACTAGGCCCAAGAAAAGTGGCTGCTTGTGCCTTTAAAACGAGACATGGTTTCCAAACCCAAAACAAGCTAAACCAAAATTTTTTGAAATGAACCGAACTGCCACCAATCGAGTGGTGTCAACCGACACCCACATTGGTGTTGATCGAAACCTACCCTAAATTTAGGTTTGGGATGTTACACTTGTTATGACACCCCACTTTTAGAGACTTGCTAAGAGGTTTAAAAGAATTGTTTTGACCACCTATGTCACCTAAGTGCACTTATCTTTTCAGTCAAATGTCCTGAGAGAACTCCACANAAGGGGTGAACCCTTCTTATTCACCCCCTCCTCCTTAAGGAAACAAATTATTAATTAAGAACCAAAACTGCATCCAGAGACACCTGGTGTCGGTCGACACCCCCACCAAAGTACACCACTTCTGCAACGTGATTTCCTTCCGCTACTTCAGATGGTGTCGATCGACACCCGTCTGGTGTCAGTCGACACCCAACCTCTGCAACACCTACGTTGACGATCTCCACCATCAACCGGCCCTAAAACTCCACCACATCATCTCCCACGATGACATAACCAAGAATAGTCACGCATGGCCACACAAACACCACAAAAGCACACAAAACATAAAAGAATCAATTATTCAAGCACCAAATCAATCACACAAACCCTAATTGCTCAGAAAAGTCATGGTCATGCACTCACCATGATTTAGAAAGAGATTAAGGACGAACAAGACAAAGAACAACACCACAGCAACCTCCCTGAAACAACCAACCACGAAACCTCCTTCTCTTCCCTTTGACAACCACCAAAACTTATCCTTCTGCTCCTCTTAACCCTCCTCAATGCTCCCTTTGCTCTCATGATGTAACTCACAATCTCTCTCTCTCTCTCTCTCTCTCTCTCTCTCTCTCTCTCTCTCTCTC
>NC_025704.1:18455852-18457013 GCF_000633955.1 Camelina sativa
GATATGGATGGGCTCACGGGCCTAGTGAGAGGACGTGAGGCTCACTAAGGAAGGTGGACCCATGGAGTAGGATTGGACATGGGGTCCACTAAAAGGTGGCGGTTGAAGCATTACACTTGTATTTGTTGATAGTAGTAGTTTTGATGTTTTACCTCCGTTTAACCGCCTGGAATCAACTTTGTTTCGCTAATTATGTTTGTCGGAAAAAAATTTCGTTTTGTAACTGTTGTTGGGTTTTAGTTTCAGGCCTAAGTCCATTGGATCCAGGGGCGGATCTACAGTGTTATGGGGTAGGGCACGTGCCCCACACTACTTTTAATTTTATTTATGTTATCATTGGTTATTGTTATCCTATAGCTCATTTGGTTATAAGGTGCCCCATGCTGAGTTAGGAGAGACTGGTTCGATGCCCCGCATATTAACTTCCTTTTTTGATTTGTTTACCTTTTTGGTGTTTTTCTCTTTCTTACATATTTTTTTTAAAAAAAATCTTTGTTATAATTGGTGCATTTTTCTTAATTCTTGGGTTCACCCCAAGGGGTGAACCCTTCTTATTCACCCCCTCCTCCTTAAGGAAACAAATTATTAATTAAGAACCAAAACTGCATCCAGAGACACCTGGTGTCGGTCGACACCCCCACCAAAGTACACCACTTCTGCAACGTGATTTCCTTCCGCTACTTCAGATGGTGTCGATCGACACCCGTCTGGTGTCAGTCGACACCCAACCTCTGCAACACCTACGTTGACGATCTCCACCATCAACCGGCCCTAAAACTCCACCACATCATCTCCCACGATGACATAACCAAGAATAGTCACGCATGGCCACACAAACACCACAAAAGCACACAAAACATAAAAGAATCAATTATTCAAGCACCAAATCAATCACACAAACCCTAATTGCTCAGAAAAGTCATGGTCATGCACTCACCATGATTTAGAAAGAGATTAAGGACGAACAAGACAAAGAACAACACCACAGCAACCTCCCTGAAACAACCAACCACGAAACCTCCTTCTCTTCCCTTTGACAACCACCAAAACTTATCCTTCTGCTCCTCTTAACCCTCCTCAATGCTCCCTTTGCTCTCATGATGTAACTCACAATCTCTCTCTCTCTCTCTCTCTCTCTCTCTCTCTCTCTCTCTCTCTCTC
>NC_025704.1:18458407-18477102 GCF_000633955.1 Camelina sativa
CTCCTTAAGGAAACAAATTATTAATTAAGGAATCAAATTATGTATATCAATTAATTTTAAAATTATTAATTCTAAACATTATACCATAGTTTTAAATTATAAAATCTAAACCCAAATCACTCTTTTTATAAATCCAAATTAAATTTTAATTTTCTTTAATTGTAAAATCTAAACTCTAACCACTATTTTATAAACCCAAACCGACATATAATTTTGCTTGATTTTAAAATCTAAACCCTAAACACTATTTTGTAAACCCAAACCGATATATAATTTTGCTTAATTTTAAAATCTAAACCCTAAACACTATTTTGTAAACCCAAACCAACATATAATTTTGTTTAATTATAAAATCTAAACCCTAAACTCTAATAACTCTTTTGTAAACCCAAACCGACATATAATTTCATTTCATTGTAAAATCTAAACCCTAAACTCTAACCACTTTTTTGTAAACCCAAACCGACATATAATTTTGTTTAATTGTAAAAACTAAACCCTAACCACTTTTTTGTAAATCCAAACCGATATATGATTTTGTTTAATTGTAAAATCTAAACTCTAATCATTATTTTATAAACCTAAACCAACATAATTTTCTTAATAAAAAATCTACAGAATTGGTTTCCTTAACTTGTTTTGTCTTTTTATTTTAATTTTGATTTATTTTATAAACATGATATGACATGGCAGTTTGATTGGTTGATTAGGAGAGGGTGAATATGAGTAGTTCACCCCTAGGGGTGAACCCAAGAATTTTTCATTCCATTTTATTGTCTATCAAATTATATTCATTCAATTCTTATTTTTCTCTTTCTAATTCCATTTTAACTTAAAAAAAAAACATCATTTTAAACTATAAAGTTTACGTTAAATTAAAAATGTTGATAAAATGAGTAACTTAGTAAACATTTTATTATCTTCGTTGTTTAATTTTATATAGAGTTTAAATTTACGGATAAATAACATGAGATAACTGACTAAATTAATAATTTTATATAATATTTTTTTTTTGTAGTTTATGATATATGTAGTAGAGTATATTTAGAAACCAAAAAATTGGTGTCATGTGAAAAAAGAAGAAAAAAATTGATGTTTTCTTGAATTTCATATTTTAAAATATATTTAAAGTATTTAAAATTATTTTAATTAAATATTAATTATTATTAAAATTAAAATTATTAATTGTATAAAATATGTGCTCCAGACAAAATAATTTTCTGGATCCGCCACTGATTGGATCGGCGTAGGCCTATTATTAAAATTAGATTTTTTATTAAAAGAAGAAAAATAAAAGATACATTAAAAACAAGTTAACTTAAAAAAAGTTTAAACCAACCAACCATACCCAAGTGACTTGGTGGGATGTTTTTCCTAAAACATGGGAATATTCCTTTCTTTGTAAGATAACAACACTATTATTGGTTTTTAAAAACAGGATATAGGAACAAATATGTAATGTTCATAATTAAATGTTTTATCGCTTCAAGAAGATAAAATTGCATAACTGTAATATTTTTTTTTTTGACAGAGGTGTTTGTGTTTTTTTTTATAACTTGGAATTGGAATAGGTTTGAAACTTTGAATAGGTTAAAAGTTAAAACTGAGGTAAGATTATTTTTTTAATTTTTTTTTTGCCAAAAGTGGAAACATATACGACCCAAGCCACGTAGGTCCGTATTTATCGGATCGGGTCACAGATCCGAATAAAACGGACGGGTCTCTCTCTCTCTCCCACTCTCCCTTTCACGCGACTTGTTTTGTTTACTCTAATCTCAATTACGCTCTCTCCCTCTCTCTCTCTCTCTCTCTCTCTCTCTCTCTCTCTCTCTCTTAAACTCTGTCCATTTCTTAAAAATTCGATACTTTCGTGCAAGCAAATGCAGTTTGTTTTGAGTTTGGACTACACAAGGCAAGTAAAGTATCTCTTCTCCTTTTGCCGATTCAGTTTTCTCCTTGTGGGTCATTTTAAGATTCTCTGAAAATTAAGCCAAAGTTCGTATCTTTCTTGGTCTCTCCTCGATGAGCGATTTTGAATAAAGCTTAGATCTTCATTTCTGCAATTCCTCAGTCTGTTGTCGAATCAAAAATCGAAATTACCGTTTCTGCTGTATTTGAATTATTCGTTTTTGTTTTTCACCCTATTTGATTTGTTTGGATGCTGAGACAATTAGGGGAAAGATATGAATTTTTATTTGCTTCGTAGATGTTCCAACGATGCTAAAGATTTGAATTTTGAAGCTTTTTGACTACTCTTATCGGCTTGAATCGAGTCTCTGAAATTGATTACACGTAGTCTGTTTTCACTTTTCTGATTGGAATCTTAAAATTCATGCTTTTGGATGACGTATTCTCTGATTAACTCGTGTTCTACTGTCTTTAGCTTGTTCCCTATTTTATCTCTACCGAGTTACTCAAAATTTGAGTCAAAGTTATTAACTTTTCTATTGGGTTTTGAACAAACTTTGTATTGATGTTGTGAAAACTGCTCGTCTTTAGGATCAGAAGGGTATTATATAAATGAAACTGTTAGAGTTGTATCCAATGTGTAGTAGAACTATGTGCTTCGTTCTAATTTTTCATTCTTATGGATCTACAGATTGGAATAGTCTTCTCTGGAGGCAGTTGTCTTCACCAACAGCAGAGACACTGTCTCTTTGATCTTATTATTTAGGGAGAGAAAGAGAGAGGGTCTGATGTGTGTCTCAATCTCGCAAGTCTCTAGACTTAGATTCCATTCATTTGGAAGTTCTTGCTGTGAACGTGTTCATGGCTGGCTCAAGAGCAGCTCAAGCCTGAAGCTGCTTGATGTTAGAGCTTCTTCGGTTGATGGTAAAGCCAGATGGGTCAGACGAAACTTGAGTACAACTACACAAGGTAGTAGAAGCAACAACACCAAGAGCAGTGTGTTGGGAGGAACAATCCCTGTAACCAGGATTATAGATGAAGAGAGCAGGACCAAGATACGGCAGCAGCCTTTTGGAAATCTTCAGCAACGGCTTTCCCAAGACAAAGATCTGCCTAAACTCCTCACGGTTATAGTCGCTGATCTTGAGACAAGCGGCTTGAATAGAAAGACGGAGCGGATAATTGAAATTGCAGCACAGGATTTAGCTGGTGGAGAGAACAGCACATTTCAGACTCTCGTCAACCCGGGGAATGTTCCTGTAACTAACACACATATCCACGGAATCAGGAATGATATGGTTTGTCGACCCGAGGTTCCAAGGTACACATTCTTTTCCACTTTACTAGTCTTTGAATTTGTGTGATTGGATTATTTATGTTTGTGTGGCTTCCATTGGATCAAACTAGTTAACGTTTCTGTGTTGTAGGATGGAAGAGCTGATACCGATATTTCTACGGTATGTTGAGAGTCGACAGAAGCCTGGAGGCTATGTTATGTTAGTTGCACACAATGGAAAAACATTTGACTTCCCGTTTCTGATCAACGAGTTTAACCGTTGTTCTTTTGAGATTCCTCATAATTGGTTGTTACTCGACTCGCTCCCACTCGGTAGAGAGAATATGAAAATTATAGGTAACATACTAAAATACCTTAGCCTCTATCTAATAAAGTCTGTATGGTCTTGTTTTGTACCTCGATCGTAGTTGGTTAAACTGAATACTCTAAACCTAAACAGAACAGACATGGTTACCTTTTTTTTTTTTTATGTCTGGAAACTTATAAACTAGAAATGGGTTCTTCTTCTTATGTTTTTGCAGAGCCAACGGTTAAACCAAAAGCAGGATTACAAGTTCTTGCAGAACACTATAGTCTTACAAGGGAGGGTGACGCTCACAGAGCCTTGTCAGATGTTTTACTCCTATCTCAGGTGTTCCAGAAGCTCACCATTGATCTCAAGCTCTCGATTTCTGATCTCGTTCTCCGCTCGCACACCGCATCCGATATCGCGACTGCCATGGCCAAGAACAAGAAGGCCTGAAACATTTTAGACAGCTAGCTAAGCTTCTTTTGGGATATTCATCTCTCATTCTATTATCAAATGTATTCTCTGCAATTATGTAACCAATTATTTAATTTGATTCTATAATGAAATATCAATCAAGCTAAATAAACAGCTGTGTAACTTTTGATACAAAGACTCAAAACCACAATCCTTGTAAGAAAGATTACTTGTTTTTTTTTTTTTTTTTTTTTGTAGGATTAGTTGTTAACTTTGTCAAAAGGAATCCAGAGGATGTGTGGAAGGAACAGTTAACACATAGTGGATAGGTATTGTTTCCTTTATGTCATCTTTTGAATCATGTTTCTTTTCACTCAGAATCCGGCATCTAGAAGCATGACTGACTTATCACTATCAAGATCATGTTTCTTTACTGTGTGAAGCTTTGAAATGGGATGTACGAACATTCAACAAAATCAAGTTTATGTTTTCTCTTTGGTCAGAAGGGATCGACTTATTTATTTCTTCATAGTTACACATTTTTCTTGTGCATTTGGGTTCTAAGGAGAACATAGTCCAACAAGCTGAAACATATGTCCTGATTTGAAAACAACATCATAAATACTAATTGTCTTGTAAATTAAATTTGTTAATGTAGTAGTAACTGATTACTCTCTCTCTCTCTCTCCAAATCAAAATTAAGAATACACACAATTAATCTAAAGTTCAAATCCAAAGAGATAGTAAAAGTTTTGTTTTTCTCTATTGGGAAAGCAACGCAAAATAGCCAATAAGGTCACGAGCCCAAGACGCTGTATGCTTTTCATGAGTAAACAAACATGTGCACCAATCCAATAATGATTTTGTTTTTGTCCACTTTAATAAATCCCGCGTACGTTAGCCTTAATCCTGCGCCGTTGTCTCCACTCTTACCACTCCACACACGTACATGCGGCTCGTGTAATCATCTCCGGTAGATCCGCCGCTCTTCTCCACTCTCCGTCCACCGTATCGTACATCAACACAAGGCTTTCTCTCAGCCCTCTCTCGCTCCTCCCACTTCGCCGGAGCAAATCGTCAATGCATCCCACCACCTGAACCACCGCCACTTTATCTTCCACTCCAACACAGCTAAACCTCACCGTCCCGTCTAACCGCACTTGAGCCGGCAACGGCGGACTTTTCAGCCTCCGCCATTCTCCAAACCCGCTGTTACCACCGCGACGACGCGCGTCAAATCGCCAGAACGAAAGCTCCACCGCGTGGCTGCTTAACACGTACACATATCCAACCGCCGCACACGCCGCCACAACACATCCACCGCCAGGAACGGAACGACTCCTCAACCACTGACGCGATTCCACATCGAAAAGATCCATAGAGCTAGCGTAAGCACGCGCCGCAACCGCGCGTGAAGTCTCATTCCCAATTTTCAAACCACCGATGACATAAAAAACTCCGTCCACAGCTGCTCCGATGCAACCGTATCTCTTCCTCGCCGATTGTGTCACCACTACCCACCGATTCAACTCAGGATCGTACTCTTCAACCGCCGCCGCAACCTCCGAACAACCACCACCTCCGGCAACGTAGATCTTACCCGAAACCACCGCGATTGCGAATTTTTTCCTCGGGAAAAGCATCGGAGATCTCAAAACAAGCGTCCCCATCCACGAATCGTATCTCAAAACAGCATTTCTACTAACAACATAAACCCTAGGTCCGATCGCCGCCGCGCGAGCATGAGACAAACTTCCATAACTACCATCAACAGACCTACTCGAAACCGCGAGAGACACTTTCCAAGTCGCGACCTCGGACTGAAGAAACTGCAAATCCGCGGCGAAAAGTCCAGAATCGACGGCGGAGATAGCGATGAGAGAATGCCGGAGAAGACCTGAACGACGGCGGAGGTGGAGGAAGTAAGGAGAGTGGAGGAGACGAGACCAGCGGCGACAAACGATGGAGAGAGAAGGAATCGATGAGGAAGGGACTCTGGAGATACATTCGAGGAGCAAATCGTCAGGTAGAGAAGCTATCGTTGTAGAATGATTCGCCGACGGTTGGTGAATCGGAACGAGTGACTTGGCGTCGGAGGGATTTGGTAAACAAGATTTCATCAGCCATGAGAAGTGCCGAGAGTTGCAATGCTCTGACATCACATCAGAGAGGATAGAATTATCTTCTGAGATTCTTTAGAAATAAACAAATAAAAATGTGTATTGAGAGTTACAGAGAGAGAGAGAGAGAGAGAGAGAGAGAGAGGGAAGTGTCATTTAAGAAAGTACCATACACACATGTTTATACAACTACTTAACTTGTGTTTATGGGTTATCTACTAAAGTACTAACCCTCTTTTAATTTAATTGATGTAAGTTAGGTACTAAATCCGTTGGCGATGCAAGTTAAATTATAGAGCTGCGCTAACATTTGGGAAAATGTGGAATTTGACTTGTTTTTTTATTGTTGATAACCCATCAAATTATGACCTTGACCATTTCCTTTGTGGTACATGTTCATCGACTTAAATTATAGTATATACTGTATATCAATCAGTCAATCCTCAGCGATTCCGAATAGCACATATGACCAAAATTTTGCACAACACTAATTATGGTTGAAATGTTCAGTTCATCTTTGATTTAGAACTATGATTGTACAAGAGAATGAATGAACACGTTTTTACTTGAAAGGAGTACAACTTTTAACGCAATTAAACAGTTAAAAGTTAACTAATTTGTTTCATACATACTCAAAAAAGCATTGGGGTGTGACGATAAATATTTGGGCAAAACTATGAATATATTTAGAGATGTGTAACTGTAATATAACTGGAATTATATATAGGACAGTAATCTCTAATACCCCTATTCATCAAAACAATTTCTCAAAAACCCCTCATGGTAAAAAGACAATATTACCCTTAATGAAGATTGTTAAAGGTTAAATATAATTAAATCGGTAAATGTTCAACGAAAAACACAATAGCTCAGTGGTTGCGAGTTCCATGCGCACCCGCGCGCCCAGAGTTCGAATCCTACTATGCGAGGTACAACTAGGGTGCGACGGGTACAACTAGGGTGCGATAGGTACAACTAGAGGTACAACTAAGGGATATCCAGTACAACTCGATGTAGTTGTACGTTCAATTTTCTTTTCAAAATTGTTAGAGGGTAGTTTCGTCATTTCATTAAAAAAGGGGTAGTGAGAATAAGTGGAAGTGATGCAGAAAAGAATTTCTGGTATAGGGGCACCAGAGAATTAAATCCCATATATTTTATTAGAAAGACACTTGACTTTAGCGTGAAGAGAGCAAGTATATTGGCATTGGTGTACAAACTCTGAACTCCTCAGAAATTGACCTCTGACTATCTTTCTTCTTCTATGTCCTTTTCTTCGCTATAATGTTACGTACTCACTACTCTGCAAAGGATCTTCAGTAATGTAAATGCAAATGCAAAAGAAGTCGAAACCAACGCCATCAGGCATCAAGGAAGAACATATACTGTCTCTTTTTTTCTTCTTCTTTTTTTTTTTTTGTTTCTTAATAACATCTCGGACTTTCATAACCGTACAGAAACAACCGCAAGAAGAAAATTATACGATGTTAGGGTCTAAAGAATGAAAGAATTACGGATCAAACTTTTCTTATTGATCTAACCAGACCAGGGATGACGGTCCACGGAACTTAGCTCTTCTGTGAAAGAGAAGTTGTTCCGATCACAAGAATATTTCCTTAAGAATTAAGAGTAACAGCATGATGAAACAGAGGATGACAAGCACAGATGCACACTTCACCATCCCTCCATGTCTCTGTGTTCGCTCTGCCTGTGAAGTTTTATGCAATTCGCTTTAATTAAATTTGGGACAACAATATGATTGGCCATTAATGTTGAAGAGAGTACACAGTTTTACCTTCTGCAGTTGTTTGAGGCCATCTTCAACAGTAGTAGCGACGTTTTCAATATTATAGTCTATCCGATCAACTATTGTACCCTGCAGCGAAACGGGTTGTTTTGAGTTTGTTTTCCAAAGGAAGTAGACTCAAGAGCTAGACAAAGAGAACATGGGCTCAAGTAGTTTTACCTGATCTATCACAAGTGCAGAAAGATCTTTCATGATTTGAGCAAGGTCGTTTACTGATTCTACAACCTGGACAATGATACAGAACAAGACAAGAAAATAGATTATGATTGATTGCGTGAGAAAAAGCGATCGGTGAGCAACAAACAACAACGAACACAGACTAAAGCACTAGCCTGTTGTATCTCTTTCTCCCTCTCTACCGATACTTCCTCGCTCTTTTTAATCTTGGACATCTGATGCTCGTTTAACTAAAAAGAATTCAAATAACAGATTTCATCAATAAAGAAGTACATAAGACGAAGGATGGCTTTAAATTGAAAGAATGAAAAAGATATAGGAGTTAAACCATATCGCCAAAATCATCTTCTTCAGGTCTATATCTGTTTCTGCTCAGATTCATCTCTAAATCTACCCCATCCTGATAAATGATAAATACATTTCACGTCAAAGCTTCTAGAGAGACAGAATAATATAATTTCCCATAATATGAAAAAAAAAAAACAAGTCTCAAAAAGAATCTATCATCCATGTTAACAAGTTTTATTACGTTGCAGCATTGAAACACAAACATAAACTAACGATAAAATGCAAGATCACTAAGTTACTGGAATCAGAATTGACCAGAACGTTAATAGTTACAACTAAAGAGCTACTAGCTTCATACCTCTTTTTGCTGTCTCAAGCGTTTCAAATAGGTTGATTGTTTTTTGCGGAGCTCCATAGAAAGAAGTTGGAGATCAGTGGCAAGAGATCGCTGTTTATATAACAACACAAAAGAATTAAGCTCAGATGGCTATAACAATGTTGCCCAAACAAAAAATGGCAAGCCTTTAAACACATGCATGAGAGCAGCATCAATCAATTCAAAGACTACCTGCACGTTTTTCCTAACATTAGAATCTTCAGAAGGTCCAGCCGCAGAAAGCCTCTGAAGTTGCTTCTCAGACTTCTTCAATAGAAAAGTGATCTCTTGTGTCAAAGACTCAATATTATGTTGATCTTCTTTACCATCTCCAAACGACGGCATTAACGCCTTGGCATGAGCCTTTCCCAACTCAGTCATTTTAGTCCTTGCACGCTGTATGTTGACAGAGATCTCTTCAGAGACATCAACCCAAGCTGGTGGTAACCCCACTGTTATCGCACCTTTACTGAATACAAGGAAGACAAAAAAAGCTCCGTAAACTACTAATGAACCAGCTCTGTGATCCTTAAACTACACAGGCTACATATATCTACTACTCTAGCTCTCAAGCATCTAAGCTTAACATACGATTAGCAAAACCCTAACTGATCCAATTTACTTCAACATTTTCACCGGCAAAAGAGTACCTCGAATTCCCAGGATCGTCGGTACTAACAGGAGCGTAAGAGCGATTCGGATTCATCAAAGATGTGCTCGCCATCTCTATAACCGGGCCAACGCCGGATCGTGTTCCCGTCAATGAAGATGATGACGACAATGGAGCTCTAACGCTCCTCAGAGAGTTCCTATACTTCCTGAACAACAAAGTACGATTCCTCGTCGCCATGATTGATTGCCAAATAAAAAAAAAAAAAAAAAAAAAAANAATCCCTAGAATTTCAACATCCAAGTTTCGAAATTAAGCACTTAGAGATGATCAGAGCTTCCTCTCCGATTTGGAAGGCTGTAGATCTGAACACGGTCGCGGCTTCATCATTGATCCAAAGAAAAAATAAAACACGAATTGTGGCGCCAAAATTGGGACACCGACGGCGACCGGGAGTGCTCGAAGACCGGCGGCGTAATCAACAAAACTTTTCCGATGAGGTTTTCACTATTATTTTCCCAAAATTAATTAAAAAATCTCTGTTTAGTTCTTCTCTAATTTTGTATCACACCAACTTACCAAAAGTAAACGAATAACGTATTGACACGTAAGTATAGAGTTTAACAGCATGACGTTTGCATATTCCAAAATGGAAATACACGGCGGGTAAAAAGAATTAAAACGGCATGCATTCGTGCGGGCTGCTGAAAGCGAGAGATTAAAAAAAGGTAATTAAGTTTTTTTTTTTGTAATTAATAAAACAAAGTGGTGTAATGTAAATATAAACTCATCTCTCCTCCTAATGTCTCTCTCACTCTCTCTCTTTCTCTATCCAAAGAATTAAAAACAAAGAAAAGCCATTTAAAGAAGAAACAAAACGCAGAATCGTCGTCGTCGTCGTCGTCTCCGTCTTTGCATTTCGCCGGAATATTTTGATTCTTGAATCGGAATATCTGTGTGTTCTTTATCCCGAGTCAAAGATTAAATTTTTTGTTGTTTTGTTTTAATTGAAAAGAGGATTCTTGGGTTTCGATTTGTATTTGGTAATAGTTTTTTGTAGAGAAAATAAAAAGAGGAAATGGATTCTGATTCTTGGAGTGATCGTCTCGCATCGGCTTCAAGAAGATATCAGCTCGATTTCTTATCTCGATCTGGTGAGTTGAAAATAAAAATAAAAATAAAGAATTTGGATTTGTTCTTTGTCGATTAATCTTGATTTGAGATTTGATTTGGTTGTCTTCTTATATTTAATGTCTATATATGTTTAATGCCGAAACCAATGATTTTAGTGCTCAATTTGTTTTCTTTTAATTTGATCGATTCAAGGATCGATGTTGAGGTTGAGGTTGAATGAGAGAGATTGACATTTGTTACTGTTCTTTTTTTCTGACTAATTTTCCGACAAAATGAAACAAAGACTTGATGTGTTTGGTCTGTAATATCGAAACGGAGATTTGTGTTGATGATGTTGAAATGGTAGAGAGTGGAAAGAAAGATATAAAAGTTTCTGTCTTTTGAGGCATTTTTTACTCATGTGGGGCTTTAAAGATTGATTAAGCGTGTGTGTTTTGTTTATACGAAGAAGAGTTTGTGTTTTGTTTTTTTTGGTATCATCAACTTGTCTCAAAGTTGGAATCTTGAATCTTGATGATTCTTGTTTGACCAACAAGAAGAATATACAAAAACCTTCTTGTTGGGTAAAAAACGTTTTCGAAGCATAGTTTTTTTTTCATCTCAAACATAGACATCTTTGCCAGGAAAGGTTTATTATGATCTTGATGTTTCTTATAAACCCCATTTCTTACATTTGTATTTGTAACTGAGAGGATGGAAATGGAACGCGTTTTTAGTATTCCCATTTTTTTTTTTTCTTGTACTTGTAGCATTTCAGAATGTTCTCTTTGCATCGTTGTTTTGTGGTATTTGACTTGGACTTCTTTTTTTTTATCTTTCTAAAACGCAGACAATTTCTTGGGATTTGAGGAGATAGAGGGAGAAGATGACTTCAGGGAGGAGTATGCTTGCCCCTTCTGCTCAGACTATTTTGATATCGTGTCTCTTTGCTGCCACATTGATGAAGATCATCCTATGGACGCCAAAAATGGGGTAACTACTCAGTTATCAAAATCTATTTATTGTTTCATCACATGATTCTTGGTAGTTTGGGCAGAGCACTGTTCTTTCTTTTGTAGTTTCTCGTCTTGGATGTAAGATTGGAATTGCATCATAATAGTATTAGAATTGTATAGGACCCTTGTTTATTGTCAGGAGAGATGCTACAAATAGGAAGATGTGTTTTCGATTCAGCGTTTAAATCATGGAGACTGACATATTTTTCATTGTAGGTATGTCCCGTTTGTGCGGTGAAAGTGAGCTCTGATATGATTGCTCATATAACACTTCAACATGCAAATATGTTCAAGATATCCTTTTTTTTTTTCTTCTTCCTTCAACCAGTTAATTCTTTTAACGATCATTTACTTATCTGATTTGTCAAAAAGAGTTGTGTTTTCATTTCCTTGACGAGAGATATTACGTGACACGGAAAAGAAAAACAAGAAGAGGTGGGGCTCAGTCCATGCTATCAATCTTGAAAAGAGAGTTTCCTGATGGAAATTTTCAGAGCCTATTTGAAGGATCGTCGCGTGCGGTACCCTCTTCTTCTGCCAGTATAGCTGCTGATCCTTTGCTGTCTTCCTTCATTTCGCCAATGGCTGATGACTTTTTCATTTCTGAGTCAAGTCTGTGTGCAGAAACAAGTTCTGCCAAGAAAACATCTAATCAGAGTTTGCCTGAAAGGTATGCTTCCTCATTCTCATTATGATTACAGATCTGCGAATGAACCTTCATAGAGTTTAGTCGATCCTTTATTACCTTAAGCATAAAGCTCTTGTTATTGCCCTTTTCTTTACCGTTTTGTAGTAAAATTTCATAATTTGGATATCAATGAAATCTCACAAACGTAGTTTTTATGAGCTTTCATAGAACTTAGTTGATCCCTTCTTACCAAAAGCACAAAGCTCTTGGGATTGCCCTTTTCTTTATCATTCTTGTTAGTTGAAATCTTACGTTTCTATTGTTAAGTTGTGGAGAAAGTCCAAAACATCTAGTTGCTCAGTCCTTGCATATTTAGCTCAAAGAAACTTTGTATTTTGGATGAAGCTTTTATCAAGAAAATCACACAAACTTTGTTTTGATGAGCCTTCATATATGATGTTTTGCTGATCCTTATTTTACCATATTAACCTAAAGCTCTTGTGATCTTTTTTGTTGTCGTGGAAAGTACAAACTGTAAACGTTTCCCTGATGATTTTTGTCTTGGTCCGAATTTTACAGGAATGTTGAGAAGCAGTCTCTTTCAGCAGAGGATCACAGAGAGAAGTTGAAACAGAGCGAGTTCGTTCAAGGGATTTTAAGCTCTATGATTCTTGACGACAACTTATAAAGGAGACATATTTCCGATTACTTCTCTACGATTAGATCATTCAACGATTGGAAAATGTAACGGCCTTGTTGTGTTATTTATCTCAACAAGTGAGTTGGGAGGGGGGAAAGGGTTTGGGAATAATCAGAATAATGTTAAAGAGAGACATGATAATGAGTATTAATTAACTTATGAACACATATTTGCTCTTATGAAACACTCGAATTGTGTCTGTAGACTGTAGGTCTTAGAAAAACCAAAAAAAAATGTATGTATTTATTTGATCATATCTGCACTTGAGATCTTTTACAGTTTGCTCCAGATTTTACTTTATGTTTTGTTTCAAATGTGTATGCATTAGTATAAAGTGCACATAGATGAAACTTTTTAAGTCTAGAAACTCTTTTAACTGGGTTGACCAAACGAATTACACAAAAGATTGAACTAAGAAATTGTAGAGCTTTACCCCGAAGGGAGCTCTTCCAGAAATTCTCGAAGGCCAAAGACAAGCAAAGGCCTAGGAGGGGGTTTGGAAATAGTTTTCAACCAGCAATAGACGCGCCTCGGTTAGAACCTCACTAGCTGCGTCATTGCCCCAAGCGCAAAGATGGTTTTTACACGAAAGCCTCTTTCTTTTATAGTCACACAATACCCATCAACTTTATATGTGCTTCCGATGTGGGACTCTGTTCCTGAACAAAAAAAAGGCATAAATCTTAACTAAATTACGTCGACAAGTATATCCGAATAATACTAAATATCATGAAGATTAAAACTGAAAACATTAAAAGATTAGGACTAAGCATGGTAGGGGCTGCGCGAACGCAAACCCCCTCTGCCACAAATAATGACGCAAGCTCTTCCTCTTGGGAAGACCTTAAGCTTAGCACCCCACGATATGTGCAATGTGGTCACTAGCCTAGGCCATTCGTCTTCATGATCGCGAGTTGACCCCGTCCAGGTAAGTAGTTTGCTCGTTCCATCTGCTTCTCTATTTATACTCCTGTTTCCCCAGTCATTATATTGGGTCCGAGCGATGTGGGATAATATGATGTTAACACATTCTGCCGTGTGAAGTTCCTGGTTTCTAACAACGTGCTGTTTTCTCAAAACTGCATAAATTTTTGTGTTTTCAACATGGGCCGATGGTCTAGGCCCAATTACTGTATGGTTTGTTCTTTATTTGTTTAGTCGTTTGTTTCCCATATTGATCAAACTTTTATATGCATTTTGTTGATCTCCTGACTCTACGACAACATAAGGGCATTTTTATAGGAGGAACTATTTTAGGTGTTCTTAAAGTAAAAATATTATGAAAATAATGTAAGATAAGATCTTTTGTTAAAAAGTTAGTTATTGGGAGAACATGTTTAAGATCATAAGATTTAATAATATAATATTCTTAAATATTTATCAATTATAAAAACTTATAAAATAACATTTAAATTGTAAACTTATAAACGTTATTACAAAAATGCCATTGCCACGTCAGACGCCACGTCAGAAATCGCTGACGTGTACCATAACTCAGCCGTAACGTGACACAGAGTATGTTGCGGCTGAATTATAGGTATGTTGCAGCTGAGTTACTCAAAAAAACATTTGAGTAAGAGCGGACGGCTAACTTATGAAAATCTGGCTGAGTTACGCTTATAAGTCAGCCAAGAGTTATGGCTGACTTATTAAATTTGGCTGAGTTATGCGCATAACTCAGCTGTAGTAATGGCTGAGTTTTCACCTGATGGTTGAGTTGTCAAGATTTTGGCTGAGTTATCGCTACGACACGGTTGAGTTGTCAAAATTTTGACTGAGTTATCACAACGACACGGCTGAGTTGCCATTTTCCGACTGGCTGAGTTATGAAAAATGGCTGACTTATGAGATGTAGTTACGGCTGAGTTATGGTAAAAAAACTATAACTCAGCCGTAATAGGCTGACTTATCGACAAGTCAGCCGTTTGACGGCTGACTTATTGGCAAAAGATTAATTACTAGAATGTTTTTCAGTTACGGCTGACTTATCAAACGATACGGCTGAGTTACATATTTTCAGTTCATGAAGCGGCTGAGTTTGGCAGCAATTTTTTTTGCTTTTTAATTACTGTAATGTTTTTCGTGTTGTGGCTGAGTTTTAGTTAGGCTGAGTTATGGTATTGTTTCATGGCTGATTTGCCACGTCGGATGCAGCATCCATGTCAGCATTCCATGTCATCATCTTTTTCTCCGGAAATACGAAACGTCGTTCGACTCTGGTTCTTCAACTGGTTAATAAGTGAACTATTTTACCTTCTTATTCACCTTGTTCTTCTACTTCTTCTTCACTTTCTTCTTCACACCTTGTTCTTCTACTTTTGTTCTTCTCCACCTTGTTCTTCATTATATTTCATGGATCCAGTGCCGGTACTAGTTGTGTCCGGTAATTGGATAAAGACACAGAGATATGTATTTAACTCCGACGAGAGAGGGTGTATAGTTGTGCAGATAGATGGAGGCACAACATACGACAAGCTTGTTAAGCTTGTTCTTGAAGACTACGGATTGGACTCGTTTAGACATGAGCTAAAGCTGAGCTACATGTTCTCGAACAGGGCAATGAAACATATGGCGCATGATACTCCACCAGTTTTTGTCTCCAATGATCGACAGTTGCAATGTTTTTTGGGTCTATGGAAAACCGATCAGCTACGTCTCTGTGTAGAGTTTTCGGCGAAAGAGTCTACAGAAACTAGTGGAGCTAGAGGAAGTATGATTCGGCGAAGCAGAGACTCGAAAGCAGAATCTACCCCCGAAGTGTGCGGTGGGGGATTTGAAGGCACTTGTTTTGATTATGGTAAGATTGTTGACAAAGAAAACGAAGAAGAAGCTGTTGAAGTAGCATCTGACGAAGAAGAAGACGATGAATTTTCAACCCGATTTGATGTTTTCGAGGACTCCGATGGTGAGTCATCTGATGACGAGAAGTTTTCTGTATTGGGCGAGCCTCAGAGTACAGTGGAAGACCCACCTACTCCGCCTCCTCAGAAGAAAGCTCATAGAGATGATAACTTTGCCGGATCGAAGATGAATCCGGAGGCTATTAGGTTGGAGGTGTCAACGCTAAAAATTGCTGTAGGACAACGATACAGTAGCAAAAAGCAGTTCAGGAATCACGTGAAACTTATTTCGGTTAGGGATGGATTTGATTTTAATGTACCAGTCTCAAATCCGAGACAAGTGGTTTTTAGGTGTTGGGTTAAAGGATGTATTTGGAGAGTTCGTGCATCTGTACAAGGGGATGACCCGGATTTTCATGTTCGTGTATACGATTCGGAACACACATGTTCTGTGACGGAACGTTCTACTAGATGCCGTCAATCAACAGCTGATGTACTGGCAGGTCTTTACAGGGACTATCTTGGTGATCTTGGTCCGGATGTTAAACCTAAAAGTGTCGGAGTCATTTTCAATAAGCAATTTAGTCTAAAGGTAATTACTATGTTTCGACTGACTTATTGATAATAATGGTTGAGTTATAGGTATGTATAGGCTGAGTTAATTATTGATAACAATGGCTGAGTTATAGGTATGTATAGGCTGAATTATTTACATTTTACGGCTCATTTATTGATTATTTAAGGCTGACTTATTCGAATGTATCGGCTGAGTTATTTATATATTATGGCTGATTTATTAATTTGTTGGTGTCGACAGATGGGTTATTGGAAGGCATATCGAACGCTGCTGAATGCAAGGCAGATCCATCAGGGAACTCCTGAGGAAAGTTTTAGCGAGTTGCCTTCTTACATATTCAAGTTAAAAAGGGAAAATCCAGGTACAGTCACGCGTCTTCCAATAGGTGATGAAGATATATTCAAATATGTTTTTATTGCTTTTGGTGCGAGTATTGCTGGGTTTGCTTTCATGCGCAAAGTTGTTGTTGTCGACGGAACGTTTCTCCATGGTAGTTACAAAGGGACACTTCTAACAGCCCTAGCTCAGGATGGTAACTTTCAAATTTTCCCATTAGCTTTCGCTGTTGTTGACACTGAAAATGATGAGTCTTGGCGTTGGTTCTTTACACAACTCAAAGTTGCCATTCCAGACGAAAAGGATCTTGCGGTAATCTCCGACAGACATCAGTCAATAGGGAAAGCGATTCGTCAAGTGTATCCGTTGGCTTCACGTGGAATTTGCACTTACCATTTGTATAAGAACATCTTGGTGAAGTTCAAAGGAAAACATTTGTTCCCTCTGGTGAAAAAAGCGGCAAAGTGTTTTAGGCTAACTGATTTTAATGAGGCTTTCAATGAGATTGAAGCACGTCATCCCGAACTACATGGATACCTCCAACGAGCTGGTGTCCGAATGTGGGCGCGTGTTCATTTCCCGGGTGAAAGGTACAATTTAATGACAACGAATATTGCAGAATCAATGAACCATGCACTGTCAAATGCTAGAAGTCTTCCCATAGTTCAACTTCTAGAATCGATACGGGATATGATGACCAGATGGTTTTCTGAACGGAGAGAGGATGCGAAATCGCAGCAAACAACGCTCACTCGAGGTGTTGAGAAACTATTACAGGTAATTTTACATAAGTCAGTCGTTAATGTTGATAACTCAGCCGTAATAGTTACCATATCTCTGCCGTAATTGTTTCCTTATCTCAGCCATTACCATTATAGTTTCCATAACTCAGCCATTGTTGTTTCAATAACTCAGCCATAATTGTTTTCATAACTCAGCCTAAAGCGTTTTGTTTTTTGTTCTACTCCCTTATAGGACCGTGTCACCGGAGCAAGACTTATGGAGGTACAAACGATTGATGCTGTACGTGTTCAAGTGAAATATGGATCATCTTTGCATGTTGTAAATTTAGAAATAAAAAGTTGCACATGCCGTCGTTTCGACCACGAGAAAATACCATGCATCCATGCAATCGCAGCTGCAGAGCATATGGATGTGTCTCGTATATCCATGTGCGATACGAAATTTAGGAGTGTCGATTTGGTTAACGGATGGGCTGGTTCAATCATGCCTCCAGATGAATCATTCCCTGCTCCTGAAATTGTGGATAATCAGAAGTGCTTGCCTCCGATTGTTGTGAACCAGCCAGGAAGACCAAAGAAGCGTAGGATTAAATCATCTTTGGAAGTTGCCACTGAAAATAAACGCCCTAGGAAGCAACACGCATGTTCGCGATGTAAGCAAGTTGGGCACAATGCAAAAACTTGTGCTCTATAGTTTATATTGTGTTATTACTCATCTGTCAAAGTATTATTACTTTATTTTGTGGTATTACTCATCTGTCAAGTAGTATAACTCTGCCATAACACACTATAACTCAGCCATAACACACTATAACTCAGCCATCACATGAATCGACGATATATTTCGTCCTGTATCATGATAACTCAGTCGTAATAAACTATAACTCAGCCATAAAATCAGTCGTATAAATCAGTCGTTTGATTGTTTCTTTGATAACTCAGTCATGACATGAATCGACTATATATTTCGTTTTCCCGTAAAAGCTATAACTCAGCCGTAAATTTTATAACTCAGCCATGACATTAAACTTCACTAAAATCGTTTTGATTAGTTTCCCTTACACTTCATCCAAACAACAAAAAAAAATATATATAATAAGAACGCCTAAACGAGAGATCTCTGGTCGGGGGAGCCCGATCGAAAATTTTCGCCACCAACCCTCTAGCGTTCTGGATGGTCCTGCAATCGCAGAACGGGAGTTGGGCCAGATATGTCAGTCTCCAATGGTTCCTCCACTGCGAGTTCGTTCACCGCAATTCGACAGAAATCTCGTACCCGTTGTAAGGCCTCTAGCCTTTCGATTGGCAATCCGGAGCCTCTGGACATCATGTCCTCTATAAAGGCACATGGGCCTTCAAGAAGATGGCGCTCGCGGAAGGCTTCACCTGACGACTCCAGGAAATTGACTTATCGGATTAACCTAGTCAAGCAAGCTCGATAGGCCCAGACATCCGT
>NC_025704.1:18477202-18488808 GCF_000633955.1 Camelina sativa
GCTCCCTTCTGCACCCGTCATATCGACATGCGGAACAGGTGCGCGAAAGCGGAACTTTTCCACGCCCTCTTGGGCGGAGGGATTATTCGACGTTTCAGTTCGGCTGGAACCGCTCGCCGAAGCGGCTATCCTTTCCCGAGCCCGTCTCAGCCTCGCAGATCGAGTAGTCACCATCTCTTTCTCTCTATATCTTGGAAAGTTGTGGAGGTTGGAATATTTCAATCTCTCAGGCTCTCAAACCTATTTGTACGGGATTATGGGAAGTAACCGCCGCTGAATCCACCAACCAGAGTGCAGCGAGATTTTCGCTGCGTCCCGAGAATCTCGCTGATTAATTATAACTCAGCCGTCAATAGACGATATCTCAGCCAACCCTCAAATTAGAATGACTAAATAACCGACTTAACCGAACCGACCGATAAAATAAATTTTCCAATTTGATATTTTTGAATTGGTATGTTTGGTTTATTTCGGATATATTCGGCTTAATTTCGGTTATATTAGGCTAATCTACTTTATTGCAATATATTTTGGGTTATTTATTAGAATGACTAAATAACCGACTAAACCGAACCGACCGATAAAATAAATTTTCCAATTTGATATTTTTGAATTGGTATGTTTAATTAATTTCGGATATATTCGGCTTAATTTCTGTTATATTAGGCTAATCTACTTAATTACAATATAATTTGGGTTATTTATTGTTAGATATTAATATAACCGACCCATAACCGGAAATAACCAAATATTTTTTTGATTTTTTGATTTTTAAAAAAATATTCAAATGGTAATAATATTATTATATCCATATTACCACCTTAAACCATACACATTAAAACACATTAGAACCAAATCCAAAAATCAAATAATCTGAACCCTACATCTCAAACCCTAAACCCCAACCCTAACCCTAACCCTAACCCCTAAACGTCATGTGTTGTATGTTTTACACATCCTTGGTGAGAATGTGTAAAAATCAATCTTTCTCTATAATTATTACTTTTTATTGGTTATAATAATTGTAATATTCATAATTCAATTTTACATTTAAATGTTGAGTTATAATAATGTAAATTTACAAATATTTTATAAGTCAGCCGTGTAAGTCAATAACTCAGCCATCACTTAGTCAATTTGTCGGAATTTTAAGATTTTTTATTCGAATTTTGAGTTCAATTTTTTAATTATTTTGTATAATATATTGTGAAAAAACTAACTTTATAAATTGATTACGCGTGTGGATCTGAGCAGGCACAGAATTATTGTTTGGGCTTCCCCAACAACACTTTTAGTAATATCGAGGCACGGCACGAAAGACTAAACGAAGCCGTACCAAGTTCATAACTCAGCCATAACTCACTCATCCGTACGAAGTAGATAACTCAGCCGTTCGAAATATATAACTCAGCCATAACATATATGTTTATTCAATATTTAATTATAACTCAGCCGTGTGAAGTACATAACTCAGCCGTAACATTGAAAAGATACTAAACAAAGAACTTTCTTATCCAAGTACAATTCCTACCAAAAGAAATCCAGATGTTTTTTTACATATCCAAGTACAATTCCTACCAAAAGAAATCCAAAGGTTTTTTTACATATCCAAAGTGCAATTCCTACCTACCAAAAGAAATACAAATGTTTTTTACGTGAACTGATTCATAAAATCAGGTGACTCATCGAAGATTTCTGCTGCCATTTTAACACGTATACCCTGGATGTTTTGATCACAGATTCCATCGAAAGACACACCAAGCGCTAGACATTCTATAAACTTTAAAGCGTACACGCCACAGTCACCAACCTGTACGTTTTGAGGGACCTTGGAGACTGTCCTCCTCCTGAAGGTAAACTGTTTGTAAGTAGGTGTACGAATTTCGTGAGGAACGTTCGCGTTCATCATTGCTGGAATCATCCGCGTAAACGCCCTACAAGCATTCAGCATTCTAAGCTCACTCTCTCCGGTTACTTGTCCCACGATGCTATCATAGCAATCAATATGCCTTCTGTTGAGATCCACGTGCAGCGCCACCCAGTGATCGCCTCCAATTTGTGGAGCAATATACAGGTGATCCACATCTTCTATCCACTTCAAATTAGTTTGTTCATCTGATGGAATCAAACCTTTAACTAATTCTTCATAACAATTGCCAGTCATTGTAAAAAACTTGGGTTCGGACTTGAACAACGGATAATGACGGTGAACCATTTCACTGGTGAACCACGGGTCTATAAACGCAATGCGTTTGTTGTGGAATGGGAAGGGATCTCGTTTGTACCTACACCTAAGGACTCTCATAAACGCGCCCAAGTGCTGTACAACAGAAAACTGAGTAGTAAACAACAACGCAGCCATAATGTAATATAAGTCAGACAACGACAACAATAACTAAGACATTAAGATAAACTTACTTCATCAGTAAGCCACCCATATTTACCATATTCTTCTGGCTTCACTGGCCATTCCTTTCGTTCGGTCATTAGCACCCTATAGAATTCAATTTCCATTCCGCCTTTGCCTAACGGGATATTCCTAACAAACAAATAAACACAAGTTAATATAATGTTAACAAGCTGTTATTAACTTGTTAAGCAAAAGGGTCTAAAGGGTCATACTCGGCTTTCTTTAGGTACTCCAAAAGTTTCTGCAACTTCACCGGATCAACAGGTGCCAGAGGATCATATATTCCAGGTCCAGGTGAACAGTTCTTCCTCATGCACGTCAGTCCGTTGTCTCCAATATTAGGGAAAATCCAGCTTGGATGATCTTGTTGTGTATTCAATGCACTCCCATCCGCTGACAGCTTAACACTCTCCAGCCTTAAAGCTTTAATTCTATCAAGCCTAATCTTTTCCTCCTCATCATCCTCAGATTCAGGTTCAAGTGAGTCGGCTTCAGCAAAATACTCGTCTGTAATATCTTCTGCACCAGCTTCTGCACCAGCTTCTGAACCTCCAGGTAGTACAAATTTCAACGGCTTAACACCAGCAGCCACAACAGCAGCAGTAGGATTTGTAGGCGCCCTACCTCTACCTCTACCTCTACCTGTACCTCTACCTGTACCTCTACCTCTACCTCTACCTCTACCTCCACCTCTACCTCCAGCCGCAGCTACTTCTTTAGCCTGCTTTGCCGCAGCTACTTCTTTGGGCTTCTTTAACGCAGCTACTTCTTTGGCCTTCTCTGCCGCCTCTAACTCTTTGGCCTCCTCTGCCGCCTCTAACTCTTTAACATTTCTCCTCGTGGAAGGCCGTCTTTTCGTATCAGCTGGTCTCTTAGTAGCTGGAGACTTCTTAGCATCTGGAGAAGTCAAATAGTTCTTTTCCTGTATATTAAAATTATAATAACTCAGCCTAAACATTCTGAAAAATCAGCCATAAAACAAAGATAAATCAGACATTATAATAACTCAGCCTAAACATTCTGAAAAATCAGCCATAAAACAAAGATAAACCAGACATTACCTTCTCTCCCGCCTCTAACTCTTTGGCCTTCTCTGACGCCTCTAACTCTTTGGCATTTCTCCTCGTGGAAGGCCCTGTTTTCGTATCAGCTGGTTTCTTAGCAGCTGGAGACTTCTTAGGAGAAGTCAAAGAGTTCTTTTCCTGTATATCATAGCGAAGACAATTAAAATTATAATAACTCAGCCTAAACATTCTGAAACATCAGCCATAAAACAAAGATAAACCAGACATTACCGGCTCTCCCGCCTCTAACTCTTTGGCCTTCTCTGACGCCTCTAACTCTTTGGCATTTCTCCTCGTGGAAGGCCCTGTTTTCGTATCAGCTGGTTTCTTAGCAGCTGGAGACTTCTTAGGAGAAGTCAAAGAGTTCTTTTCCTGTATATCATAGCGAAAAAAATTAAAATTATAATAACTCAGCCTAAACATTCTGAAACATCAGCCATAAAACAAAGATAAACCAGACATTACCGGCTCTCCCGCCTCTAACTCTTTGGCCTTCTCTGACGCCTCTAACTCTTTGGCATTTCTCCTCGTGGAAGTCCCTGTTTTCGTATCAGCTGGTTTCTTAGCATCTGGAGACTTCTTAGGAGAAGTCAAAGAGTTCTTTTCCTGTATATCATAGCGAAGACAATTGAAATTATAATAACTCAGCCTAAACATTCTGAAAAATCAGCCATAAAACAAAGATAAACCAGACATTACCGGAACTTTTGGTGGACCTTTTGATGTCTGAAGTTCCTGTCCATGTCCCAGGTTATTTAGTTCCTGTCCCATTTTTAAAGTCTGGTCAGTCGTGCTCTTTGAAAGCACGAGCTCTTTCATCTGTTTGAGGTCCGTCTCAAAAGATCCAAGCCTGGTTTCAATCCTTTCATCCATCTTCTTCTCCAGATTCGCCGATACATTTTCAATGTTCCTATCAACGGTGTCAAACCTTGTGTATAACTTAGAGATCAATTCGTAGAGATCATCTTCCCCAGCATCTTCCTCCTCACTTACCTTTTTTCCTTTCTTCTTCCTCTCCTGTGCAACTCCTTCACTAGTTTCCTGACTGTTGGAAACTTTCATCTTCTGAACTGTCCGCTTCTTTGCGGGAGGAGATTCAGACTCAACAACTGCTTCAGCTTTCTTTTTCTTTTTCTTCTTATCACTCCCCTTAACATCCCAAAAACCTTTAACAAACGTATTCAGATGTATGTCTTCGATCAGGCGATCGATTGCTGGGTCGTCTTCTTCTTCTGGCCACGAATGAAATAGCTCGCAGCCATTTTCCTTCATAACCATATTAATCACACGCAGCTGTAACATAAGAGATTATGAAACCCATCAGTAAGTTTTAACTCAGTCATTACTAATGAAAGCATAAATCAGTCATTACTAAAACATAACTCAGCCAACACTAAAGCATAAATCATCCATTACTAAAACATAACTCAGCCGTTACTAAACAATAACTCAGCCATAACTACATCATAACTCATCCATTACTAAACAATCACTCAACCAGATATAAACCTTACCTCACCAAGCGCTTTGATCTCTTCAGCAATTGCGGTTTCCAGCGATGAACGTGTACGGTTTCCACCCCATTGAAGCATCGGTATGCCACCATCATTAGCTGATGCATTCCCAAACCGTTCTCCAAAGCATTTGATGGACTCATACGCCCAAGCCTGTAACACGGGTGTAAACCCACTGAGGGTGTACGACTTTCCCGTAGGGTTCAACATCTTTATGGAATCAACAAGAGCTTCAAATGCTGACCGACCCCACGGATACGTCTTCATTGCTTCATCATCAAAAACTCTTTTGGCACTTTCATATGGAATTCTAGAGTTATGATGCAAACCATAAAGTCCAATGTGTTGAAGAAGCAACAGCCCCAACCATTTACGATGATCAAGGTTAACCCATCCCCGGCACACTCTTAATGCTTCCCTGAGTTCAAGTAGCGTTGGACCTGCCCCACCAGGCACTTTCAAAAGTCTGAAGAAATCTTTGTGTTCCTCTTCAAGTTCAAACCGTTCAGTAGGCATTGGGTCTATGTTTAACCCCGTCAGAAAATGAAACTCATTCAACCCAAACCTGATAGGTTGACCGCCGACCACAAACCAAAGCTCCTTCTTATGTACCCTTAACTGGTTACATAGTAGGAAATGAACAACCTTACCAGACCAGACGAATTGGCTATCAACTAGCTTAGAGATTATTCCAATAGGTACTTTCTTCGTTTCTTCCCACGCATCCAGTCCTATTGATTCCCTAATCTGAGGGAATTCTTTCATCCTGAAATTTGTGTTTATATCTCTAGACTCTATTTTAGCGTATAGTCTTGGGGGGTAATCCCTTGCTTGTTCTTCAGAAGAAATAATCACCATCGACATCTGTTATAGTTCATAAGTAAATCATAAAATGAATCAGCCATAACATAAAACAAACTCATACACAAAGCATAACATAACTCAGCCACAAACACATAACTCAGATCTAAAGCACAAAATATCTCAGTCACAACTCATCCGTCAGCAAAATAAAACAAACAGTAAATCAGCCATCGAATCGAATAAATCTAACAAATCAGCCATAAACCCTAAAATAACTGAGCCGCAACATAAAACAAAAAGTAAATCAGCCATCGAATCGAATAGATCTAACAAATCAGCCGTCATTAACAACGGCGACAATCAGCGGTAAATCATCGAAAAAACCCACATTCAGCCGGAAAACTCGAAACTAAACAGTCGACACATACCGGATAGACGAAGACGAAGAAGACGAAGAAGACGAAGAGAGAGAGAGAGCCAATTGAAGAAACAGAGTGCGACGACGAAGAAAGACGGTGAGAGATGACAGTGAGAGATGACGGCGAGAGATGACGGCGGGAGATTGACGGCAAGAGAGTGGACAATGACAGTATCGCCGGCGACGAGAGACGAGAGTTTCGATAATTTTTTTTTCTCGCGGTTTGTGAATAGTTAAAACTATTCACTTTCCCTCTCTTTGATATAAACGAGAGAAAACAAAACTGTGGATCTTAAAAAAACTGCTTAATGACGTGTTAATTCATATCTGATGTGTATTTTAATTTGTTGATGTGTATTTTTTTTTTTTTTTACTCAAATTCGGAAAACAAAACCCAAGGGGTAAATTGTAATTACACCCAGGGCACTAAACATTCTAGTAATTTTCAAAAGATTTATAGATTTGAGTAATAAACCAACTTTTGGGTAACATTTGAGTAATTCTTTCTATATTATATTACATAGTATTGATCTCCTATCGATCTATTTTATTTGACAGTTTATAGAAGGGATTGTGTTTGGATTCACTAATGTGGTTTTGTTTGTATAGCCTCTTTGTTTCCTTCCGGAACAATTCTTGGGTTCACTCCTAAGGTGAACCCCTTTGTTCATTTCTCATTATTTTAGCCAATAAGAATCTGATATGTCATAATGCATTTAAAAATCTATTCATTCACTTTCTTATAAAATAAGGAAATAAAATTTGTAAAATTAAAAACTTAAACCTCTTATTTATAAACTCAAACCGATATATAATTTTATTCTAATTATAAAATCTAAACCCTAACCATCTAATTTTTAAACCCAAACCGACATATAATTTCATTCTAATTGTAAAATTTAAACAATAACCATCTCATTTGTAAACCCAAACCGATATATAATTTCATTCTAATTATAAAATCTAAACCCTAATCATCTCATTTGTAAACCCAAACCGACATATAATTTCGTTTTAATTGTAAAATCTAAACCCTAACCACTTCATTTGTAAACCCAAACTGACATATAATTTTGTTTTAATTGTAAAATCTAAATCCTAACCACTTCATTTGTAAATCCAAACCGACATATAATTTTGTTTGAATTATAAAATCTAAACCCTAATTACCTTATTTGTAAACCCAAACCAATACATCATTTCATTCTAATTGTAAAATCTAAACCAAGCCAATATTTAACTTTCCTTAAAAAAAAAATTATACAGAATTTGTTTCCTTAATATGTATTACTTTTTAATTTAATTTTGATTTACTTTTATAAACAAGATAATGTATAGAAGATTCTGATTGGTTGATTAGGAAGAAGTGAACAAAAAGGTTCACCCTAGGAGTCAACCTAAGTATTTTCCTTCCGAGAATTAGTTGATAATACCACTCAATTAGTTTATGAGTAGTTTTTGACAAGAAAAGAAGAAGAGGTAGTAAGATTAATAATTAAAAATAGATTCTATAGGTTTCAATTTTTAAGAATTCCTAACTTTAATGATAACATTTTGAAAATTGGATATTTTAACTCTATTTTATTTATGAAAATATATTCAAATCCATTTTAATTTTTTATATTCAAATGTACTTTTTAAAAAGTATATGGGTATGCAAATGTTTTACAATTCTTTTAACTTTGATAACGCCGAACATCAATAAAATGTTTAATTATTTAGCTGGATAACACTAGATTTTATAAGTTTTAAATTTCATCCTACTATATTAATTGAGAAGTACAAATATGAAACTAACCTTAAAATGTGTAAAAAATTACATTCAATTGCCATTAGAAAAAAATAATTAAGCTTCATTAAATAATTTAAATAAATACAATTAATTAAAAATAAAAAATACTCACAGATCAAATATTAAAAAATCTAAAAAAATCTAAAAAAATATTTTCTCTTTCTAATAAATTATGGATGAAATTACTAATTTTTTTTTTAAAATATATAAACCAATCATAATTTTTAAAACTAAGATTTTATATCCAAGTATACAATACAATTATTTTTAATAATTAAATTCGATTTATATTGTGATTTGAATTTTTAAAAACAAAGATATATTACTCATTATATGAAATGTGTTTTAATTTCCACATTGGCAAGTTGGTAAAACTAAATTTATATAAATAATAAATTAATAAATAGTAATTTTAATATTAAATAAAACATTAATTTCACAAAATAATGATGCAAATACAACAAACAAACAATATAAAACTGTAATAATACGTCAAAAATAAAATAATATAATATTCTAAAATAATTATTATTCAAATAGACTAATAGATTTACATAACAATTTAAAATAAATATTATCTCAAACAAAATAACTTTTTAAAAAAAATAAAACATTAATTTTTCTTATTATATTATAATTTTTTTTTAAAATGTTGACCCGTGCTTTAAGCACGGGATATATCCTAGTTTTAAATATTTCGATATGCAGAAAATGTGCTTTTTTACTTTGATAACATTGAACATCAAACTATTAGCTGGATAACAATAGATTTTAGAAGTTTTAAACTAAATTACTGATATAAACTTACTTACATTAATATTATATATGCTTGGATTCATGTTCTATTTATATCATAAACTATGTTCTATTTATATCATAAACTAAGTACCATCGTTAGATATCTAAACAGAGATAAACATGTCATTAGTGAAAGGGATGTTTGGTCTGTGTTTCCTACTAATTAGGAAGCAAAATGATATGACTTCGTCCACTTAGAAGTTTTAAACAACTTCATTAAAAAATTCTCCCCCAAAAAGCTAATAACTGCCTCAACTATTTAAAACTATGCACTTAAGTGTAAACAACGCTATACTTTTACAGGTTGGTTTGTTCACTGTGTTCGGCAAAAGGCTCCTGTTCATTTCTAAACGATGGTACTTATTTTTGGGTTAGACCAAGTTTATCGGTAGTCTCTAAGTAGGGGTTGTTAAATTTTATATGAATTAATTGTGTGTTTTTTTAAATATAAGAACCCACTAGATAATAACCCGCGCTGGTAGCGCAGAGAATTTTTTTTTATTTTGTTATTTGTTAATATTATGTTTATGTTGAATCTACTAATAGGTAGGCCTGGAAACTACTACCGATACCCGTATTAGACCCGTTTCTCGGTTTGTATCCGTCCCGAAAAAGGTATCCGCAACTTTAGGGTCGAGTGAAGGGTATAATAATTATATTATCCATGAATAATGATCGAGTATCGAATATTAATTTAATTTTTTAGCGTCTCGTTACCCATCTTATTACCCGTTTTATTATCCGACTCATAAATACATGTTAATATTTTGTAGAATAATGTTACCAGCGTGAGAAAATATTTATGTAAATTTGGATTTGTTTGTTACAAAATAATAGTAGAAAATTTATTAATTCTATATATTTTATAAAATCATATATTTAATTTACTTAAGGTCATACTCTGATTTCGACCGTAGTTGGTACTACTATTTTGGTTTGGTACAATATCAAATTCGTTAACTATACATTTGGTAAAACCAAAAAAATCTAACAAAACATGTATTGACCCATGATTTGGTATTACAAATTGATGTGATTGTGTTTAGAGATCTTAATATACCAAATTTACAAATTGAAGTTATTGGTATAACATGTTGTATATTAATTTTATAGGTGAAAATTACAATTAGGTTATGTATATTATCAATATTATACACTTAGTATTGTTTATATAGTGAATATTGTGTATAAACAATTAAGTTTTAGCTAATTAAATAGTTTGTTATTATTTCCTAAGATTTATGAAACAATAAATAGAGTTTTATTATTTTGTAAACAAATCTAAACTTTTCTTTTGTTAGTTATTAGAATAATTAAAATATAATAGCATTTTCGTAATATGTCACATCAGAACTGGTTAATTTTTTAACAACATAGCTTAAATAACTATATAGATATATTTTAAAAATATAAACAATGTTGTATCCTAATTTTAATACATATTTGTTATTATTAAATGATTTAGATATGTAAATATTTAATCTTAGTTTTATAAATAAATTTAAGTTTTTTAATTTTCTAAATAGTCTGTTATTGTTTCCTAAAATTTCTAAAACAATAAATAGAATCTGTTTAACTATTTATTACATAATTTTGAAATAATTTTAATATTATTTTATTAAATAATTTCAAAATTATTTTATTAATGATTTCTTGTAATCTAATAAATTAATAATTACTATTTTTTTGGATAATCATTGTTAGGTTACAACAAATTTATATTAAGATTCTGTTATTATATTTTGTATTAAAATACAATGGCATTTTGTGTAATATTTTATATGGAGTAGGGTTATTTGTTTAAAAGGTTGCTTAAATAAGTATATAGATGATCTCTTAGATAAAATTTTCTCTTTTATTGGTAGGTTCTTATTTTGGGTCTCTTATTTTTGAAAATATTGTTTTTAAAAATTTAAAAATTTTAAATAGAATAGAAGTGGTATAAATGTGTAAACATTTAAAATTTTATAAAATTAGAAAATATTGCATTTTAATTAATTTTCAAACATACAAAACATAAAACATATTACAATAGAAATAACAGAGCATTTAGAATCACAAAACCAAAGTTTGAGACACTGACTAGTGGCTATCCTATAACCAAGAATTATTCATGTAGGCAACAATCACATTAACAGCAGAGGTAAAATACTACAAACATCAAATCCAATGTTTGAGAATCCTAAACTACAAACATCAAAGACAATATATATAGTGAGACCAAACCAAAGTCCAATAAAACCAAGAGTCGATGAGAGGAAGAGCAAACACAAAATGCAAACTATAGCCACCAGTGAAGCTGCGGCGTAACCAAAATCGGATGCTCCAAAGTTAACTCCATCAAATACAAACGCCAAAGCATTGACTGGTTGTGTCCCTGCGACAAACTTTAGTAAACAAGAACCGGATTTAGTCAAAATGTTATGTCATAATCTTTGTTTGATTAAAGAGTTAAGGGGATGTAAAGTAATCACCGGAAGTCCTATGCTAATGAGGTGTAAAACTTTATCGTCTTTTGTAAACACTTTTGCTCCAAAATGCAACGCTGCTCCAAGTATAGCCGCGAGTAGAAACCCGAGAACCAATCCCAACTGTCACAAGATTTAGTCCTGCAGGGCACATAGGCTTCCACAAACTTAAACAAAATATGCAGTACCTGCAGTACACGAGAAGCTGTAGCTGCGGCTCTTTTGTAGTCTTTCTTAGCAAAAGCGCTCGCTAGTATTGCCTTCAGAAACGAAAGTCATCGAATGATCATCTGAATATGAATACATCAAGAGAATCTAAAAGAAACACAATAAGACAC